>NC_083107.1:3138396-3438396 GCF_949774975.1 Lagenorhynchus albirostris
AACTCATTTTTTAAAGTGTTCCCAGTTTTATGAATTAAAAAAAAGTAACCAACATTCAAAGACAATTAGGATGGTCTCACAATAATTCAATCTGGCATTATTGATTATTTTTGATACTTTTAAACAAGAACACTTTCTGAAATAATTATATTCTCCACTTGCTAAGCACTTATTTCATTACATCCTAATAAAAGCCGGAGGGAGAGATGTCATCCCCATTCCACAGATGAGGACAGTGAGGCTGAGAGAAACAATTCCATTTTCCAGGCCATGTAACAGGGAAATGTCAGAGCTTACTTCAAGCTGGAGTCCATGACACCAGTCTGAGCCCTTTAACTGCTGTGCTGTCTCACATCCAAAGTTTCACAATGAAAGCATCAGGAACTCCTTTTGTGTACAGACTAGCATGGGAGCCGGATTACAGAGTCCAGATAATATGCAGACTCCAGGTGAATCTGAATTTCAGATAAACAACTCTTAATATTTTTAGTAGTATGTTGCATGGAACATACTTAACACTAAAACCAAAATTCATTGTTTACCTGAAATTCAGATTTAACTGGGTGTCCTGTATTTTTATTTGCTGAACCTGGCCACCCTAGTCCGCATGCCCTCAGAAAGAGCTTGGAAAAGTAGATTATCTCTGGCTCCTCCTCTGGAAAATTCCCTCTTGTCGTCACGGAGGTCTGAGGATCGTTGCTTTCTTCCCCACTTACCCTTCAGAGCCTGGCCCTTTCTTCCATTCCTGCTGTCACTTGCCGTGATGAAGCCTCTGGAAGCTCCAGATGTCAAACGGAGCATGTCCACAGCGGGGAGACCCTGAGGGCCTGGCCCTGCTCTGCTGCTCTGCCCTCCGGGCTGCCTGCTTTGGTGGGTACAGTGCCTGGGCTGGGCCTGCGAATGGGTCTCCTGCCAAAGCTGCTGACGGTCAGTGACCTTGGAGACTTAGTGATGCTGAGCTTTTAGGTTCAGGCTCTGCAGCCCTGTACGCTGGGTCTGGGTCAGGAGTACTGAGCACCCTGCTCTGCTCAGATGACTGTCTTGCTTCCCCATCCCAGAGGACATTCCCTACTAGCTTCTCCAGCTCTGTGTCCATAGGTCGCAGCTCCCAACCCCACAGACGTGTGGGTATATCCGCACTCCACGGTTTGTGCTTCTTCTAGGCAGCCCTCAACTCATTGTCGGGTGCTGTTCTCTATGTCATTGAGCAAAGAGATGCCTGGCTGTGCGGCCCACTTATGCTTCATCGGGATTATTTTTCTCCAGGTGAAAATTAGCGAGCATGAGATCCAGTTCCCCGAGGTGCAGATCAGAGTGAACATTTATAGGAGGTTGCCCGATGTAGTGCAAAAGTAGACAGGCCTGGCTGTCCATCCAGCTCTTCCAGTTATCATCTGGTTGACATCAGACAAGTTAAATCACTGCATGTTCCATGTGTCCCCCAAGGGGTCAGGATCTACAGCGACTGCTGAGAGTTTGGGAAAAAAGGCATTCTTGACTTGATCCAACCTTTCAGAAATTCCAGCAGAGATGGTTCAAGTCCTGATAGAGGCCATAACATCACTTATTCTGCAACCATTATGAGAAATCCCAGGGTACCTGCGACACAAAGCCGAGCCCAGGCTTACTGGAAACCCTCACAGCGTATCCAAGCACCTGGCCGCCCAGCCTAGCCACCTCCTGGTCATGTCCTGGACCACATCGTGGGATGGGCACCAGTGTGGGGTGTTGGGGCCAGATCTGGGTTCAGTTCCCTTGCACGAGTTCTGAACCTCAGTTTTCTTAGTCTATAAACTACAGATAATAGTTACCTGATAAACAGTGTCGTGACAAACTGTCCCAGAGCTTCAGTCATAGCAGAGATTAGCTAGAGGTGCTCCAATACTATCCTTATTAGAGTCAGCATGGTTAGCACTGGCATTACACCAATGTGGGTGTGCAAGCTGCCTATGGACACATGATCAGATTCTTAGAATAGTTTCTTATACTCTTTTTTTTTTTTTTTTTTTTTTTTTTTTTTGCAGTACGTGGGCCTCCCACTGCTGTGGCCTCTCCCGTTGCGGAGCACAGGCTCCGGACGCGCAGGCTCAGTGGCCATGGCTCACGGGCCCAGCCGCTCCGCGGCATGTGGGAGCTTCCCGGACCGGGGCACGAACCCGCATCCCCTGCATCGGCAGGCAAACTCCCAACCACTGCGCCACCAGGGAAGCCCTCTTATACTCTTTAAAACTGTGCTGGCTGCAGGTAGCCAGTAACCTCGTGTGGCCACTGAGCACTTTACTTTTATTTATTTTATTTTTCTTCTTGGCCGTGCCACGTGGCTTGCGGGATCTTAATTCCCCGACGAGGGATCAAACCCATGCCCCCTGCGCTAGGAGTGCGGAGCCTTAACCACTGGACCGCCAGGGAAGTCCCTCATTGAGCACTTGAAATGTGACATGCTGTATATGGCAAATACACACGAGATTTTGAAGACTTAGTATGAAAATGAGAATTTAGAGCACCCCATGAATAAATGTTTGTATCATTACATGTTAAAATGATAATAACTTGAAAATATTGACTTAAAATATATTATTAAGGTTATTTTCACCTGTGTCTTTTTACTTATCTTGGATGTGGCTGCCAGAAAATTGAAAATTATAGATGTGGTTCATGTCTGTGCTGGTATTATATTTCTATTGGAGAGAGCTGCTCTAGGGAATCCAAGTTATAAGCCTAAAAGGAAATGCAACTCAGCTGAACCCTTTCGTTTTTGTTCCATTTCTCCCTCTTTATCTCTGTGTTATAGGGAGACTTTGTCCTGAACAATATATTTAAAATATGCATATATGTTTTTAAAAGTAGATATATGTTTTGCCCTACTAAAGGGAAGAAAGGAGAGCGAGCAAGGCTGAAATGTGTAAGACACACCAAAGCAAATGTTGAGAACAGAATTTGATCCGTCAAGAGACGATGACTGTTACTTTGAAACATCTTTAAAGCCTGTAACAAGGTTAAATATTTACATCTGGACTTATTTTTGCTTCTGACACAACAAGAAAGCTTCAACGTAAAAGACAAATTGCCAAGTGTACCAAGTAGGATGACACCACCTGGACATTTGCTGGAATATTTGCAGCGTTTTAGTATTGGTTCAGCTACTGAAAATTCATGGAGAAATAATTGAATATAACATATGTATGATTGTGTGATTCTTAATTAAAAAATTCAAGGTCTGTATTTGTGAGCCAGGATCCTGTACTTTTCCCAAGTTTTATAGAAAAGTGGAGAAAACCTGGAAATATCTGCTACATATTATACAGTGTAAATAAATGCTAACATTTCCCTTTATTTACTAGGAATGTGAAATTCTGGTGAAGCATTTTTTTTTTGATAAACAGAAATACTACAATTACTTTTCTGCTTCACCTCTTTGCTCCGTGCAACACTGTTGAACTTGCCCTTTTAAAGATTAATCAAACTCTGCATTTACAATCAGTTGAAGGCTGTCACTATAATTTTGAGCTCACGTAATGTGATAGGAGTTAATTTGATTAAAACAAAATTAAAACGTGCGTAGTCCACAATAGCAGAACACATTTGCAGGCTTCTTAGTGCCATGGCTGGTGTTGAAAGACTTGCCAAGGGAACGGTTTTGAACTAGGAGGACCTTGTCTCTTAGTAGATGTGAAAGGTAAGTGGATGTGACTGGGTATTTTACTGTAACATTTGATACTCCCATAAGGATCACGTTTTATTAAGAATTGTGAAAAAAGGACAGGGGTAAAACAGTTTGGAGAAACCCTCTGCTTTTTCACTCCCCAGCACTGCTACGCTTGGAGGGGGTGCTGATCTGCCTTACTTCTCCCCCTCCCTCACTTCTCTGGGTTGGCTCGGCTGTGTAAGTTTGGGATTGAGTCGGGGAATGAGAGTGACACACGTGGTGTCCTTTGGGGCTGAGGAGGTGGTCCCATTTTCTCTCACTTGGTCTTAGTTCATCCGATGGTGTGGATTTTCTTCCCCTGTGGTGTCCCCTGTGTAGGTGGTGTGGGAGTTTCTATATGGTGGCACTCAGATGAGGACTCTTCCAAAGACAGGCAGTCCCTTGGGTCCCTCCAGTGGTCCATGGCCCCAATTCCCTCTCTGGGAAGGGAGTTCCCTCTTTTTATCTCTGAGCTCCTTCCATGGAGCCGTGACCTCTTTTCCTGCCTCTGGGGGCCTGGGGAACTAGGGAAGGATTTACATCAGGTTTACTCTGCTGCTACCCCAGTAGTCCTTTCCCTGCCACCCTTTTCCACCCCGAAATTAACAGACCAGTTGTATGCACCAGTCCTGCCATTCTCTATGCTGATTACAGCCAGGTTATACGTGTCAAGCTTCTCCGAGGATGCCCTCCTGTTCTCCTTCTAGTGGTGGCCCCTATATGGGCTGACATCTTCAATAACTCAGCAAGCTTCCAGCTGAGAAGTGAAGCCCTGGTGACCCCTCCTTGCAGGCACTCCTATCTCAACCTCTGATTCTCTGAGACACTCACTTATCTGGCTTTGGAGAGGGGAGGGACAAACTTCTTTATTTCTAACCCCTTGTACCTGGAAGGCCACCCACTCCATTGGTCTGCCCACTCTTCTCTCCTTTGCATCCTTCTTATATAGTTGGAAAGGAAGGGATGCCATTGGAGTGGTAGCAAGATGAGTTCTTCCATCTCTTAATAGACAAAAATGGTGTCCGGCCATAGAGATTGTATGATTTGTCACTCACTTGTCAGTTGGGGATCTTAGAGCACCTTCCAACTCAAAATGAAAAGTCCACCCATCATCCTATTGGTATACTTTTGAAAATCCTTCCATCAGATATTTCTAGTTCTCTTTTCAGGCACTTGATAAACTGCATTTCCCTACTTCATTAATTTATGTGTTACACAGGGTCCTCCAGAGAAACAGAACCAATAGGATGAATACACACACACACACACACACACACACACACACACACACAGACATTTCTGTAGATTTATTGTAAGGAATTGGCTCACACAATTATGGAGGCTAACAAGGTCCATAGTGTGAGTCCCTCAGGTCTGGACCCAGGAGAGCAGTGGTGCAGTTCCCGTCCTAAGGCCAACAGCCTTGGCCTTCAGGCCTAGGAAAAGTTGATGTTTCCCTTTGCCTCTGAAGGTGGGAGAAACCATATGTCCCATTTCAGAGGCAGTCAGGCAGGAGAGTTCTCTCTGACTTAGGAGAAGTTCAGAGCCTCAGCAGATCAGATGAGGCCCACCCACCTGAGTGGAGGGGAGAAGGGGAGTCTGCTTCACTCAGTCTCCCGATTCCAATGTTAATCTCATCCCAAGCACCCTCACAGACACTCCCAGAATAATGTTTGACCAAACATCTGCATACCCTGTCACGTTGACACAGAATTAACCATCACAGGTGTGGCCATGCTTTAGCCTAGAATTATCTTGCTTTGGAAGGGAAGTTTATAGAGCTGGCATGTCACTTATTACCATCCCATTTTCACGTCCAGGTGATGGTGGAGGAACATATCTGCATGGAGCCTCCATCAGCCTGGGTCCTCAACTGTCTATGATAAGCCAAGCTTCCCTGCTGTCTTTACATTAAATACGTAATGTGTGTAAGAAATATATATATATATATATATTTGGTATTAAGACACAGAGATTTTGCAGCTATTTGTCACTGCAGCAAAATATAGCTTATCCAGACTAATACAATGTTGTATTAAACACAAGAAGCTGAATCAGAACTAGAAGATTCAGATCTTCTCCATGTGAGATGCTAAGAGATGCCTGAACATAGCATTGTTCTGGGAAGAGATACAACATTGTGCAAAGGAAAGAGGAGGCAGCTCCTGAGTCAAGTCCTACATGAGGTCAGTTGTCGTCTTTGTAAGTCACCTGCTTTGACTCCACATGTCCTGCCTCACATTTCCTGCCCTTGTCACATTTTCTTTCATTCAAAGTTATTTCTACCATGAATATCAACTTACAAAATCAAATTGTTAGCTACTAACCATTGGTAACTTTTGTTTTCAGTTGATCTTTGTTGCCTTTAAAGAGCTGCAGTCATGATTACGGTTTCTTCACGGAGTTCTGATAGCAAGTAATAAACGAGTCCAGGTGCCTGGACAGAGCCTGTGGATTCTGATAGGATGAATGTGCTGTGATCCGACAGGCCTGAAAGGCAGTGGGAGACACCTCTTGGCAGAAGCATGTGCAAGTGAGGGTGCCTGCCGTAGGATGAGAACTCATAATGTCTTTTGCACAGCACCAAAGTGAATGCCCTGTACTCAGTACATCTCTGATTGATTACGTGTGGAGTTGCCTTGAGTCACAATCTCCTTCCTTTAAAAACCGATGAAAACAATTGCATGGATATATTTTTAAAACCCACTGGAGAGGAGGAAGTCGGACTCTGCTCATGTGTGTTCTACATTTTCACGTGGGGTACTTGAGGTCCGCTGTGCCCCAGGTCAGGGGCTTCCATACCCAAGGCCTGAGATCATCGCTTAATTTACCTGTTTGTTGAGGCAAATTTAAACAGGTTGGGACCTGGGAACTGGGATGCTTTGCTGCAGTGCTTGCACCTGGACAAACATCTCCTCCAGCAACGAAATACAAAGAAACTATAAGGGACTAAAAATAAAGGTGTGCATGCACAGTTGGGGCAACTTATGAACTACAAGAAGACCGAAAAATCCCAACTGCCACTTCTGAAGAGCTGGAAGCAAAACCAGGGTACTGCACGTGCCCTTGGGGTGGGCAGACCACCTAAGCCGTCCGTCATGCCCGACCTCTGGACCTACCCCTACCCTCACCCTGTATAAGGCACCAGCTCGCCCTTCCTTGGGGAGGAAGCAAGCAAGTGAACCTGTTACTTGTTTTCGCTCCCCCTCCTGCTGCAGCAGGGATCCTAGTAAAGCCTGGCCTGAATTTCTCGCCTGGCCTCTTATCGATTTCTTTTGATCAAGGAAGGCCAAGAACCCTGGTCGGTAATAGACTGTCTGGTAGAAATCATTCAATTTTTCACTTTGCCAGGCTCCTGAGGGGAAACGTGCAGTAAAGCATTCTAGATTTTTTGGTATGGGTGTTACTCTCTAACTATAAAATCATGAACCACATGCTTATGAAGTATTCTGAATGCTGGCAGTTTAAACAGAAGGTTGCTTTGAGTAAAAACTACCTACCACACAACAATTAGGGTCCAACGAGCACTGGCCATGTAGAACTAAATCTGGGAGAATCTCAGGTCTCAAACTGCTACTTAAGTGCCTACAGGCTAAAAGTTGCAAAACGGAATGGGCAAGTAAGTATGGTCATTAAAATTTAAGTAGATGAAAATTGGATAATTGCACACTGCTTTTTATCCTGACACACATTGTATTAAAAGTTACTGTGTAGAACCATCTTCTTGAGAAATAAATAGATGTGATGATTAAACAAGTGACTATTTCTAAATCATATCGGGAGCGGGGAGCATTTGAGCCACAGTCTTACAACTCATTCAATGGCTAACTCAGGGTTCCATATGTAACCGGCACTCAATAAATATTTGTGCAGTCTGTTAATGTACGAATGTAACAAAACATCTTATCTTTCCATTAAAATGGAAGTGAGCACAAAGGAGGAAGTTATTTAAAAATGTAGTCCAGAATCGAACATAAATCATGTCAATTTAGCTCTTAATTAGCACGAAGAGTACATTGTTGGTATGAGTTTTCAAAATTTGTTTAGTGATCATGAGATAGTTGGGAGTCTTTGTGGTATGTTCTGTAGGTTGAGTTAATGGGACAAAAATATTCTTCTCCACTGCATTCTTGTACTTGGCATCCTTTCTCTGAAGTGCTTGAAATACCATTTTGGGGTGTGTTTTAGAGATGCTAAGGAAAATGTCTGGACTATAAAATCCAAATTAGGATTTCCTTTTCAGCTTCAAGTTGCAGAGAATAACTCCACATTGAATACACATGCCTCTCAAATCTTCCAGGGCCTGGGTGTGTCAGAGGTTGTTTATGTCATGTATATAGTTTTATGGTCAATACATGCTTTCTGACCAACAGATTGATGAGGGAAATGGTACAAGGTGGTGTGTCTATTCATCTAATTGTCTAGATGACGCACAGGAGTAAGAAAACAATAAACCTCCCATTGCTGATTGGGGGAGAAGCTGGGTAATCACAGCTTTCAAATTATGAATTTCCAATTTTAAAAAACTTTTAATTTAATTTCCAATTAAAAAAAATTCCTCAGGGAGAAAAGACGACTAGCCAAGGGCATTTTTCAAAGGAGAACCTCTAGGGTGATCAAGGAATTGAGGCAAAAAACCGAAGAAGACCTAGTGTCCACGCACTGTGATTCTTGCTTTTCCTGAAGCAATTTTTTTCCGTATACCTATCATCTTTATTGAGATGTAATTCACATAACATACGATTCATCCATTTAAAGGTCAGAAGTTCATCAGTTCAAAGTTTTCAGTGTATTCCCTGCTATTTGAAAAGGATAAATATTTAAAAAGGATTCCCCGCTATTTAAAATATTCCCTGTATTTAAAAAGGGTAACCAACAAGGACCTACTGTATACCACAGGGAACTCTGCTCAATGTTATATGGCAGCCTGGACGGGAGGGGAGTCTGGGGGGAGAATGGATACATGTATATGGATGGCTGGGTTTCTTTGCTGTGCACCCGAAACTATCACAACATTGTTAATCGTTAATCGGATATACTCCAATATAAAATAAAAAGTTAAAAACAAACAAAGTCTTCAGTGCATTCACAAAGCTGTGTAATCCTCACCACAATCTGTGGAACAACTTTGCTTTTCCTTGCCCCAACAGAGGTCAAAGCAACCAATCACTCTGGCTAGGCTTCAATTTTGCTTTCCTGATGTGTAACCAGGGGTCCTCCTTTCCCCTAAACTGGCTCCTCTTAGCCCTCCAGGATTCGTCCTCTCTGGGAGACCTGACATTTTCCCCGGGAATAAAGTTCGGTCCCGGAGTGAATCTCATGCCTTTCTACTCTTCTCCGTGTGTCCCATCAAGAAGCTTGTCCTCACCTCGTCCTAATGACACGAAGTGGAGCTAAAGACAAGTTGTCTGATACGTTCAAAGTCATAGGCACCCTCCTGGTGGTGGGATTAGAAACCGGTGCTCAGGCTTCCTGATTCCCCATTCAGCTTCTTGCCAGGGCCAGCGGGCTAGGTGGGGATCTGCTTGCTCATCTCCCTCTGCTGGTGCCATGTCCACCACCCCCCTGATTTCAGGCCTGGCACAAAGGAAGCACCGACAGATGCTGGTCCTCCTTATTATAAATGACGTCATATGCCAGAGAGATTTTTCTTCCTTTCTCCCCAAATACTAAAGCTATCTACATGATGGGCCCTTCTGCTCTCGGTTTAGAAAATAGCACGTTTAACATATTTTGCAGCATGTACTTCGTGGCATCCTTGTTACCCACAGCACTTCACGAAGGCAGCTTTCCTCCATCCAAATGGAGCTTTGGATCTCAGCCATCACCCAAGATCATGGCTGGGTATTCACAATGACCCTGCAACTTCAGAGAGCTTAGGGTCACCAGGGAAATCCTGATACATGCTTCAAAATATATTAAAAGAGCTATTCCCTAAGCTGACAGCAGAAGGCCATCATGAATCCAATTCATGATTTCATGCCCACCACTTACTCCTATATGTGAGCCCCTGAAGCTAATGTTCACAATTTTTCAGATGACATCAGACCCCACCTTGGGGAGGTGGGACAGCCAGGACTGGGTCCTGGGTGGCAGGTGGCTTCAGCATAGCTACTCTGACCCATAGCTAAGCTTATATGTGGTCTTTTCCTTCATTCTTCTTTTCCCCTAGAATTTTGATTTTAAATGTAAGGTAAAAGGACCTTTCTTTTGTCTTCCTCTGTAAAATGACATGATAAGTTTTGAATGCCATTCTTAGATTTGATGATTATTCCATTGTTTTTAGACATCTACTCCAAAACATTCAGCCTCTCCCACTCTGTCACTGGATTGCTCCTTGCGAGCAGTTGTCCGAGCTGCGAGTCCTGAAGCCTGGGTCCCGCCCAGGGCGTCCCTCGCTGGACCACTCTGACCTGCCCTTCGTGTCTCAGCTGGTGTCTCCTCCGTCCTGAGACCTTCCCTAAACCCAAACTAGGACCCCTTGTGACCCCTCTCAAAGTGCCCTTTACTTTCCTTTACAGTGTGGATTGGGGCTTAGACACTGTGCTGCGTCCAAAATCCACTGAAGATGTAGCCGTGCAGGGGATGCGGTCACTCTGTTCCCCGCTGCATCCCAGCGCCTGGCACCGCGCTGGTGTGGAAGATCCTAAGAACAGGAGGGCTGGTCTAGAGCCAGGGTCTGAGCGGGCTCCAGAGGTAGGGAGCGGGGAAGCTGAGTCTCCAAGGACCAGCCGCAGGCGGCTGCGAGGGGGCTTTGCAGGAGTGGGCAGTGGGGCACCCGTTGGTGCAGAAACCACACCCCAAACCAGGAGAGCTGCAGCACAGCAAGGGGGAAGGAGAGGGGCAGGACCGATGCGAAGACGATCAGGCTTCATCCCGAAGACGTGAGCAACCTGGAAGGGTTTTGGACGGGGGAGCATCCTGACCTCCACCTGACAGAGGATGCTACTGGCAAGAGGAGAAGGAAAGGGAGGGGGCCATTTAGGGGCTGTGGCGACACCCCAGTGGGACAGGATGGTGGCAGTGACTGGAGGTAAGTCACCGTGTCCAGAGACTGGGAGGGACGCTTGGTGACACTGGTGGCCAAATTCCACTGAGCTTTTTTTTTTTCTTTTTTAACTTTTGTTGGAGTAGAGTTGGTTTACAATGCTGTGTTAGTTTTAGGGGTACAGTAAAGTGAATTAGCCATACACATACATATATCCCCTGTTTTTTAGACTCTTTTCCCATGCAGGTCATTACAGAGTACTGCGTAGAGTTCCCTGTACTGTACAGCAGGTCCTTGTTAGGTACCTGTTTTATATACGGTAGTGTGTGTACGTCCCATTGAGCTTTTTACTCTGTGCCAGGCACTGCTCCTCTTGGATTGACTCCTACAGGCTCCTGCCTTCTTAGTTATAATCCCCATTTCTCAGCTGTGGACACTGAGGCAGAAGTGGTAGAACCAGCTTTGAAAACCGGGCTGTTTACTTGAGAGCCTGGGCTCTTCATTGCTGCCCTGAGAGCCCCTTGAACTGGAAACACAGGTGAGAGCTGTAGGCAGACAGATGTGAGTTAAAGCTAGGAGAGAAGGGGCAGATCTCCACAGAGGATGGAGGTAGGGAAGACAGTGGGGGGCAACACTGATTCCTCAGGAATTTCACATCTAGAGACGGGGTACTGCAGGAGGGGCCAGGAACTGAAGCCAGAACGGGCTGTCAGAGAACAAGAAGGCCCAGGAGAAATGGATATAAAGAAGCAAGAGAAGAGAACACTTCTGGACAGGGTCATCCCACACACATATCTACAGATAAGCAAGATGAACACCAAGGAGTGTCTGTCAGCTTTAGGGACATGAAGGTCACTGGAGGCCCCAGGCACCTGGTCCTTTCAAAATTCATCATACTGAGATAGTTGCAAACATTTTACCCCAAGAGTTTTATTTTCTTTATTTAGAATTTCAGGGCATATCAAATTCCAAAGTGGTAATTACTTAACGTACACTGCTATTCTCTGTTTTCATTTTCTCATGCAATGCGCTTAGAAGCTGAAATATACTTATGCACTTAAATAAGATTTTCCTCTGACTCAGTTGCCAATCTCCTGAGAAAAATCTGATAAACTAAATTTTAATTAATCTCCGTTATACCCTTCTCATCTTCCCTCGAATGAATTAATTTTTCCCCATAGCAACTGAATACATAGTTCACTCAAACACCAAGTTTTACTTTAGAACCCTTACTGTTGCTTACATTTTTCTCTGTCTGAATTTTTTTCTCCCGAAGTTCACGTTTTTTACACATAGGTGTTTTTTCCCTAAGATCCAGGGGATGTTCTATTTTATTGCCTATGTTTTACATTTAATTTATTCACTGAGAAAATATGTATTAAGCACCCTCTATGTGCTGAACAGTGTGTTGGCTCCTGGGGTGCAAAGATGGACAAGCACAGTTCCAGCCGCTAAAGGTAACAAGCAAGTAAAGGCACAGATGCCGAAGTGGGTAGTTGAAATGTGATGCCTAAGGTGCGGGCGGGGGAGTGGTGTTGGGACGCTGGGTCTTGGGGGAGTTCCTAATCCCACCGGAGAAGCTGATGCGAGGTGTAATGTAGTTGTTGCTGTTTCAATGCTGTCATAACTGAGTGAAGTAAGTCAGACAGAGAAAGACAAATATGATGTGATACTGCTTATATGTGGAATCTAAAAAATGGTACAAATGAACTTATTTACGAAACAGAAATAGAGTCACAGGTGTAGAAAAAAACTTATGGTCACGAGGGGGGAAAGCAGGGGTGGGGGGGAGGGATAATTGGGGAAACTGGGATTGACATACACACACTATTATACATAAAATAGATAACTAATAAGAAGCTACTGTAGAGCAAGGGAACTCTACTCAGTACTCTGTAATGACCTATATGGGAAAAGAATCTAAAAAAGAGTGGATATGTGTATGTATAACTGATATACTTTGCTGTACAGCAGAAACTAACACAACATTGTAAATTGACTCTAGTAAAAATTAAAAAAAAATGATGAGTTCTTAATAACAACAGAAAAAAAAATGCTGTTTTGACCCAGTTTTGAGGTTCTGGCTAGAGGTTGGTCAATTCCCCTTCCTGAGCAGATGATTAAGTCCATACTTCAAGCCCTTCATTCCAGGGCCACTCGACACCCACCCTAATCTCCCTGGGTCCAGGTACCGGATAACTAGGGACAGCCAGATGCCCAGAGCTCCAGAAAATATTCAAGGTGGTCAGTGTACAGGGAGCTATGCCACGTCTGCAGTGCATAGCTGCCCCTAAAGCCCCAGCCTCCTGTGACTCTGTCCCTGGGGGGAAGCTCCTGTGTGGCCCTGTCTGGTGACCTTCTCCCATGGGAGCTGTAAGAACAGAGAGCTCTGCCTCTCATTTCTCCGAGTGTCACCGTGCTGTGTGGCTCATCATCAAAAGAGCCCTTAAATCTTATAAGACTGCAGGTTGATTCTTTTTTTCTTTTGTATGTGTCAAGCACTTTATAAATGTTATTGTTTTAAAAAAATTTTATTGGACTATAGTTGATTTGCAGTGTTTGTTAATTTCAGGGGTACATCAAAGTGAATCAGTTACACATATACATATACCCACTCTTTTTAAGATTCTTTTCCCATGTAGGTCATTGCAGAGTACTGAGCAGAGTTCCCTGTGCTCTACAGTAGGTCCTTATTAGTTATCTGTTTTATATATAGTAGTGTGTACATGTCAATCCCAATCTCCCAATGGATCCCTTCTCCCCCGCTTTCCCCCCCAGTAACCATAAGTTTGTTTTCTACATCTGTGACTCTAGTTCTGTTTTGTAAATAAGGTCATTTGTATCATTTTTCTAGATTCCACATATAAGTGATATCATATGATATTTGTCTTCCTCTGACTAACTTACTTCACACAGTGTGACAATCTCTAGGTCCATCCATGTTGCTGCATATGACATTATTTCATTCTTTTTAATGGCTGAGTAATATTCCATTGTACACATGTTCCATACCTTCTTTATCCATTCATCTGTCGATGGACATTTAGGTCGTTTCCATGTCTGGGCTATTGTGAGTAGTGCTGCTATGAACATAGGGGTGTATGAATCTTTTCAAATTATAGTTTTCTCTGGATATATGCCCAGATTGCTGGGTCGTATGGTAGTTCTATTTTTAGTTTTTTAAGGAACCTCCATACTGTTGTCCATAATGGTTGTACCAATTTACATTGGTCCAGGTTGATTCTAAAATGTCATTTAGGAATTGGACAGGTGAGGAGCTGTTGGCCGGCAGAGAAAGCAGTCCAAGCAGAGAGGAGAGGATGACCACAGGTGTGGTGAGGAATCGGGGTGGGCTGAACTGCCGGTGCATGAATGAGCATTATCAGGACTTTGGAAGTCTAGGGGAATATTTACGCAGGAGGGGATGAGGCTGAGGTGGGAGGCCTGGGAGTGGTGGCATGAGAAAAATAGGAAGAGAAGCAGAATCCAGGAGGTGACAGTAAAGGGACACCTCTCGAGGTGTGAGAGGACAGTGTGGGGGGATCCTATGGAATGAATGGGTTTCTAAAGTGGGGAGTGACCTGCAGGGTCAAATGCAGGACAGGAGCCCAGAAAGCTCAATGTAGGAAAGTGTCCATAGAGTTTGGCCATTCGGAGATGTGGGTGGTCCCAGGAAGAGCAGGTTCATGGCGGTGGTTGATGCACAAGCCAGATTGTGGAGGTTCGAAACACAGGTGGGAGGTGGAGGATCTGAGTCAGGGAGAGAGGACGAGTCTATGGAGACCCTTCAGTAGGAGGAGAGGAGAGAGATGGGACTGTTTGCTACAAGTGGAGGACAGCTTGAGGGGTGCAGGGCTCTGCTTTCTTTCTCTCTCTTTCTTCTTTTCCTTTTCTTTCCCTTCCTTTCCTCTTCCCCTTCTCTCCTTCTCTCCTTCCTTCCTTCCTTCCTTCCTTCCTTCCTTCCTTCCTTCCTACCTATGTTTGAGCATATTTACCAAAAGAAGGGATGGTGATAAAGGAAAGGGAATAGTGGACAGAACCAAGAGCTGAAGGAAGTGGTGAGGCCAAAGGTAGAGAGATTGTCTCTGAACCCAAACTGCAGAGACTTTTCGCCTCACAAATGGCTGGTAGTGTGTGCGTGCGTGCATGTGTGTGTGTGTGTTTGTGTGTACGGCCAGATCTCCTTCTTGGCAGATTCCATATTTGTGAGTTGGCCTGCTATGACTGACTTGTAACCCCGCCTCCCCAGAATCAACGCTTACAGTGCCTGTACAGTCATTTGAGGACACGGGCAGAGTGATGGAAAATTTGAGTCCTCCAATGTGCATGTTCCCAGCCGAGGTGGAACAAAGGGTGCTCTGCCTTCATTTCAGCTCCCACACCTTAAACGAGTGTCCTTTTCACAGTCTCATTTAGTAACACGTTTTCTGCACATTTGTGTTCTTTCTTAATGTGCTGTTTAAAATGACCCCCAAGTGTAGTGCTGTAGTGCTGGCTGGAGCGAGTTTCTAAGCACAGGAAAGCTGTGACGTGTCCTAAGAGAAAACCTATGTCTTAGATGAGCTTCGTTCGGGCGGGAGCTCTAGTGCCGTGGACTGTGAGTTCAGCGGTAATGAACCAACAATGTGTATATTAAGGAAGGTGTCTTTAAGCAAAAACAGCCACAACACAAGTTTAGGTATTGACCAGTTGATGGAAATGTTGTGACCAGAGGCCCATAGGAACCTAGCTCTGCATTCTCCCCTGAGAGCAATGGTTCATATTTGTTAATTCAGTGTTTTCAGCAACTTTGTAGAACAGAACTCTTGCAAATAATCAGAATTCTCTGCATATGTAAACACATAGATATGTGTCCATATATATACAATTTAATGACATTTCATGACATTGAATCTCCATGCCATCTCCGTGTGGCAAATCTTTTTATTTTGCCACTATATAAATGAGGATTTGGAGATTCTGCGAGGTTGATGAGTGACCCAGTGTCACTGACATGTAAGTAGCAGGGCTGAGATTTGAACCCAGGCCGCATGGTTGTAGGGTCTGTACTATTGTTTTACCACGTGTCTGCCTGTGTATGGATCTGGACTAGGAAAGGGGCATAAGTAAGGTGTTTTCTTAGCACCGTTTGCCATCTGGTAGTACAAGGAGAAAAGGCAAGTGGATTGGTGGTGTGAGGACAAAGGTGAGGCCCTTCTAGGGTGAGATCTTAGTGTTGAATGTCTGGTCCACAGAGATTCTGAGTGGACAGGAAGACCATGAGCCAACGGCCAAGAAATAGTTGTTTAAAACAATCAAAACCAAAATGAAACCAAAACAAGCAGTTATTGATCTCCTACCAAGTACCAGATACTGTTAGCAGCCCCAAGGTTACAAGGGTTCATAAAACATGGTCCCATCCTCAGGAACGTGGAATGTCACTTGGAGTCCTGAGTCACACATAGATGACAGTCAAACAGTGACATGCGCATCCTTCCAAAGGCAGGTGGAGTGCCTACCTGGGCCTGCCAGCTCAGAAGAGGCTTCCTATAGGAAAAGCCACCTGAGCTCACTTGAGAAGAATAAGATGTGGAACTTTGAACCTCTTGAAATTCAGATGCCTCAACTTTGAAATGAGGATCAAAATACTCTAGCATTGTTTGAGAATCAAATGTGGTAATTCAGTGAGAGCATTCCATCTCCGGGATTTTTCATAGTTGTAAGAGACATTTCTTAAGATACTGAACATTTTCCAACCCCACCTGACCCAATAAGCATTGCCCTAATTCTTCAGCCTTCTTTCTAGAAGCCTATGGCTGCTACTTAGAGTTCAAAAGCAACAGTGATTATATTTACTAAGCAGTTCTGGAAAAGCAACTCAATATTAGGAAATTATAAAAATTATCAGAGTTTAATATGACACAAAATTATTAATTGCAGTGAGCTCAGGAACAAAGGAAATATTGGGTGCAGATATAGTTATCACAATAAAATTCGATGTGACTTTTATTTAAATTTAATATTTTTCCCCAATCTTGTTATTTCAGTGAGTAGCATCTTCAGACTCAAATATGTATTCGAATCTAAGACAGTATCTTTACTTAAGAAAGGAAAGTTATCTTCAGGAAGAGCTCTGTCTTTGCAAGTAGAAATAATTGACTGAACAGGCATAATGTGATTCACTTTTAAAGTATGTTCTCCGCTATGACACTTCAGTAGTAATAGTAACAGTCTTTCTTATTTTATGCTCCACTAGGGCATATGTAGCCAATTGTATCGCCAGTGTAAGTCTGGATTACTTTCTATTGATAATTTTTAATAACTGAAGACATTTGGAACTAGAAGGCAGTCAGTGGTGCTTGCAACAAAGCAGGGGCAATTAAGATGGGCGAGGGTTTTAAACTCTGCATTGGTCTGTGCGCACCGGGAGAGGCAAAGTCAGCCATTAAAAAAATTAAACCATTTGGGGCTTGGGTTAAGGTCTGTGAACTGTTTAATGTCATAATTGCCTGCTGCCTCAATCATTAAACTGAATGAACTTCTAAGCTGAAATGTCATAAATGCTCAGCATAAAGATTTATATAACCCAGGTATCCGACCTACCACCATGCCATGTCTGTGGCAGGAAGTGTTTGTTATGTCTTACTCAACCTTTGGGGAAAAAAAATAAATCAATCCGGAAATGTGTTTGTTCTGGCAGTGATCAAAACATTAAGAACCAATTCTGTTATCTGTATGGTGGGTTCAGAATCTGTGATAAACATATCCATTTCCTATAAAAAATAATTTAGATCCAAATTCCTTTCGTGGATGTGTGTGTGTGTTTATTATAACAAATGAAAATGGTTAGTGTCATGTTTTCCCACTGTACATTTTGCTAAAATGTGAGAGGAACATTTCTATTTAAAGTAAATTCTGTTTTATGAAGAAGTGCATTATTTGTGGTTGTCGCTTACATTCTGATGTAAAAAAAAAGCCCCCAAATTTTATCATGTGTATATTATAAAATGTATGCTAAATGTAAAACAATATTTTGTAGTTAAATATTGTTGGAGTTTCCCTTTTCTATAAAATATAGGATTATTTTAAAGTCGGAGATTTATGTAAGTCAAAATAATGGCATATCCCTTATTTAAACATTTAAACTCAACGAATTTCAGAGACATTGTGACAGAAGTTCTCTTGTGGAGTTCTATCAAATCTAATACAATACTAACCTATAGATCGCACTTCCCAAATTATCAAAATTGTTTGTATTAAACTCTTACAAATCAATAACAAAAATTAAAAAATAAATTAAAATGGGCAAAAGACCTGACTGAATACTTGACAAAAGAAAATAGGTAAGTGGTAAATAAGTATGTGGAAAGACATTCCACAGCATTCGTTTCCAGGGAAATGCAAATTAAAATGGCAATGGAATATTATGACAAATGTATTAGTATGGTTGAAATTTAAAGTGACTTAAAATACTAAGAGTTGGTAAGAATGTAGAATACTCAGAGCTCTTATGCACTGAGGGTAAGGGCACATATTAAATGTCTAATATATACCAAGCCCAAAATTAGGCACTGACAAAAACAAGGAATCCTAAGAGGATGGCCCTGCCCGTGAGATGGCTGGTCTGGTGGGGGAGCTGGTCAGGTGGGCAAATGATCACACCCTCAGGTCAGATGTAGGTTATGCAGGAGATGCTTCAGGAGCCCATGGGCTGGCACCTCAGCCAAATAGGGCGAGGGGTGGAAGAGACGGGAGATTTTAGGTGGTGTATCAGCTGAGCCTGAGCAGACTAGGAGGTAGAAGAATATTACAGCAGAAGAACAGCAGACACTAACGTATAGACCTATGAAAGACTATGTCTGACTTAGGACACTTCTGGCAGCAGGGGAACAAGAGAAGGGCAGAAGTAGCAGGTGGATGACCACAGAGAAAGGTATAAACCACATATTTGGTTTCTACCAAAGGACCAGGTACAATTCCATGTTAAAATATTTGGTCTTCATCTTGAAAGCTATGAAAATCCAATAAAAGTTTTAATTTTAAATGATCAAATTTGGGTTTTGCAGTGATCACTGTTTCAGCAGCAGTGAAAATGGGCTGGGTGTAGGTAAGACTGAAGACAAGGTGATTAATGGATGGAAAACCATTTGTAACTCACCACCAATGAGCAGTACAGAGTTACCTAGGACAGTGATCCAGATCTCGGTACCTGGAAGTTTCCCCCAAACACGTGTGTGTGTTCTTTTAGGATTTTTCTTTTTCTCCCTAAAAGTGCTGAATACTCCTAAGTAACGCTGCTGAGGAAAGCTCAGGCAGATGATGGCCACACTATTTTTCCAAAAGATGATCACATTCAAAACAATATTTCATCACAGAGAGACTGCCTTCCAGAAGAGACCCTTGGAAGCTGACGGTCAGGCAGCCTGTTCTTGGCTCTGTTGCCCTCTAGCATGGCTCAGTGGAGACCCCCTCGAACCCAGTGAGGCTGGAGAATCAAACCAATCCGAAGCTTTCCTCTGCCAGGATTAAAGGTGGTCTCTAAAGAGCTTGGAGCAAGGCAGCTGGTCCTCAAAGTGCACACTGAGAAGAGGTCCCCGTGTGGTCATGAAGACTGTACAGGGGACTTTGGCTCTGTGAGTCAGTGTCTGTCAGGAAAACAGTTCCTGCCGAGGTGGTTTATTATGGGAGTCTAACACAGAAGCAAATTACAGAGGTGTTGGAAGATATGAAAATGGGGGAAGCAAAACAATCCAGAAGCCAACAACTGTAAGAAGTGGCTGCTACTCCAAGGAAGGGAGAGGTCAGAGGAAGAGGGTTTGCAGCCTTGGAGGACGAGTCTGCTTTGTGGACAGACTTCTAGGAGAGAGAAAGCCACTGTTGGAGGAGGCTTTGGAAACAGACGTGGGCTGGAAATATTACTATGGCTTCCTCACCCCACCCCCCCCAGCCCTCCTCCCCATTGACACACTTCCAGACGCCTAATATCCTGCCATGGCTTCCATTGGCTGAAACAAGCAGGAATCCCGTGGGCAGGGCATTCAGGGAAGTCTAGTCTGCCGGTGTTAGCTCACTGTGCTACAGAGCAGAAGGATAGGGAGGGGGGTACATGAGGGCAGAGAGACAAATAACCTTCCCAATAAGGATGGTCTTCACAGTTGACCATGACACATCTTTCCTAAGGTCAAAAAAGAGCAGTCAACTTGTCTGTTTCCAATGAGAAGACAATAAAATTATTGCATCATGAGATCAGAGGGTCTCAGAAGTTTCCCATGAGTGTCCTGTTCCATGATTCAAATTTATAAATACAGTTCAAACAAGTCATGCTTAGTTTATTTAACAGGGGGTATGGTTTTGTTTTCCTACCCACAGTAGGTGCACAATAAAGTTTGCTGAAAGAATAATCTAAGCATGATCAGGACACAGAGGCCCTCTTATCTTTGTCCCTTCTGAAGTCTGAAAGCAAATTTAGAGCTCAAATCTCAAAGTTCCTTTAACTAGAGAGATCTCTTCATTACTGAGGGAGAGACTTAATCTTTGAGGAGGAGGTGCTTAACAAAGATTTTAAGGAAGCAGAACTCTGGGTCCGTTTACAAAGAGGCAACATCAACCCTGAGACAGACTTTGATAATTAATGCATGATGGTAAAATTTTGAAAAAATAAATGATTCAAATAATGATAGTGAAGAAAAGGGGCAAAGGAAAAGGTGGCTAGACCCCTCCTACCATCACCAGTCCATTGTTCTGCTCTCCTGCGTACATCACGAGAAAAGTGCTCCTTCACTCAGAGACTCATAGGTCACTGGGTTCAGGACACTTTGCTGAGCTTCCTTCCCCACTGGATTTTATTACCCTTTGTGTTTATCTAATCCTCACAAGTTTGAACTTGCCTACATATTATCTTTCTGATCTAGCATTCAACTACATGCATGGAATTCTTATTTTGAGTTTGACACTGCTGAGAATATGGACCCCCAAAAAACCAAACCAACAAGAAAATTCAAAAGAAACTCAAGGTATGATTCTTAGTCTCAGGGAGCTGATAGATCTTGACATCCTCTCGTACTTTTTCTAATAATTTCTTCATTTAATAAGCACACATAGATCAGCTGATAACAGTTCACATTCCTTAAGCAGTCACTGTGTAGGAGGCACTGTGTTAAGCATTTGACATGCTATTGTTTTTTCTTTTCTTTTTTTATCAATGCTTTCAGGTGTGTCATATTGTAGTTATCACTTGGCAGAAGATGCAATAGAAACAGAGAGAGGTTGTGCTGGTCTGTAGGTGGTGGAGCCAGGGTCAGAACTCCAAGAACAGAGGCTGACAAATAGGCTTGTGGCTCATAGGGTGTGGTGTCAGCTCATGACTAGTCAGCATGGCATCCTGATCCATATTACACTGGTCTACTAGGTGCCAGGCACTGTGCTAAGAAACAGAACACCAAGCATAGCCAGGAATGGCTCTGGATCAATAAGAGTTGCGGTCTAATTCGTGAGACAGTGTACAAGATGTATCCAATGGTGCTACAGATGCTGAGAGATGGAAGATGGTAAGAGTTGCCAAAGGAGACATTTTTAAAAGGATGTTTAGGATGGTTCTACCTGAGCAGTGAGAGAGACCTCGGGCAAGTGATGTTTTTGCTGAGCCCTGGAGCTTAGCTCGCTGGGCAGGTGGCAGAGGATGATGAGGGAGAGAAAATGTCAAGAGAGCTTATAGCAAAGATGAGTGGGAATCAGAATGGTACTTAGGGACATAGGTTGTTCAGCACGCCTGTATGTTGGGTGCCAAAGGAGAGATGGCAGAGACAAGCACCAAAGAGATGCAGGGGTCATGATCATTTCACCAAGACGGGTGGACTTGACCTTGACAGTAATGAGGCATCAAAGGACTTGAAGGAGGTCTTGTTTTTAGAGAGGCAACCAAGAGCAGAAAGAAGGAGATTGGAGTGGCGCACGGCAGCCGTAGATTCGGTGTGAAATAGTGAGGACCTGGGATGGGTCAGGAGTACTGGGACTGCCTTGGAAGTGGAACTAGAGTATTGGCAATATAACTGTCCCTGGGCCTGAGAAAAAGAGGAAATAGGAAAAAAAAATGAGCTGAGAACAATGGATTTCAGAGCCAGCCTTCAAAATAAGAAAATAGGAGAAAAAGTTGGTTTGGGGTAATGCCTTTTTTCTTATCCTCCTGCCTTTTCTCCCTTTGCCATTTTGTTAAACTTGTATCTCATTTTTCATTTTCTTATGTCTCTCTAAGTAGACCTGAGAGAAGGTGGTGGTTTGTGTTACATGATTTGAAATTAGTGTGGCAAGAATCTTCAGTCAAGCATGGGTCCATATGTGAGAAAATTCTCACTCACTTCCAGAGAACCAAATATCCCCTAATTAATTTAAATATTGGTTATTTAAAAAAAATATTAACAGAATGAATTGGACACATTTGAAAGATAATTCAAAGGTAGATTTGAAGGCTGTGAGCAAGTGGATAGTAATCTGTGTGAAAGAGATCCTAGGGCAATAGGTTTCTGACTTGGATGTCAGAGTGATATTAATTAGGCTGGACTCTTTAGAGAAAACAGTAATTTGAGGGTAAACATGGGTTTTTTTATGCTGAATTTGTGTGTAGATTCTACTAGGCAGGTGGATCCTGGGTTCTTCAGCACAGGAGCAGGACTTGGATGGGAGATAGGATTCTGGGTAGCATCAGCAGATAGATAATCATAGAGTCAATATTACACCCAGGCTATTATGAGTGAAGGTGAAAGAGAACCAAAGGCAGAACCTTACAGATGACAATGTTTTCAAGTCAGGCAGAGAAAGAGGAAGGAGCAGAAAATATTGGGCAGGAAGTTCAGAGAAAGAGAAACACCAAAAGAGCTTAGTTCGTGTGAGCCAAGAGAAGATAAATTTAAAAAGGAAGAGGTCAGGACTTCCCTGGTGGTCCAGTGGTTAAGACTCCGTGCTTCCAATGCAGGGGGCATGGGTTCGATCCCTGGTTGGGGAAGTTCCACGGGCTGTGTGGTGCAGCAAAATAAATAAATAAAAATATAAAAAGCTCACAAATAAAAACGGGAGAGACATACAGACAAAAAAATAAAATAAAAAGGAAGAGGTCAGTGGAGTAGAGGCCAATGGATTGGATTTGACTACTGAGGGACCACTGGTGACTTCTGACAGCAAATTCAGTGGAATGTGGGGAATGGAAAGCCGATTGCCATGGGGAATAAGGACGTTTATGAAGTTTGTGATTGTGGAAAAGTGTTGCCACTGGGAAAACTTGCTTGAAAAATTAAGCAGAGTAAGGTGTGGAGGCATTCTGCTCTTCCTGAATGCAGGGGTTGCCATGATTGCTGGGGGTTTGGGTGAAGAGGTAGATGTGTCCACAAGGCGGTGGAATTTATGCAGTGAAGCTGGGGGCTGAGGATGGGGAACCACATCAAAGCTTAGATAGCAAAGCTGATTATAAATAATTCCATACACCACCCCACCAAGATCCCAAAGTATTTCAGTCTGTCCTAAGAGTTCCAATACCCAAACCACAAAATAGCCCAGGGACGTAATGGCAACCTGAGACAACGTACAAATGAGATTAGCCTATGTGCCACTCTATTTCTGCTCCTGCTTACTGACCCCAAGTCTCTCCAGTAACATCAAATCCCTGTAATATCAGTGAAGTATGTTCCATCTGGGAATGTTTAGATGTTTTAGTGATAGCCTTAGGCTGAGATAGATGGTAATATCTACCGAAATGAGATTCACCATCGCAGGAAATTCCAATGGCCATGCTTTCATGGGCCTCACCTTTTCAAGATGGAACAAGTATGTGATAACTACGTGAACAAATTAGGCATATCACCCCAATGATATCGAGACAGTCAAGATCATATTGGTCCTTGTCCAACCTGAACCTTCACTTTTCGGCATTGCACTTGGTCAGACCCTCTGTGAATCATGGTTCATGGTCTACTGATCTGCTATTAATACAATTTCTGTTGCTCTTTGAGCTTTTAGCCCCACATGTGTAATTCCTCCAAGAAATTCAGTACGTTATCTGAAAGGTCTCTCAATGCCACTGCATCAATGCAAACCAGACCACACTGAGATGAACAAAGGGAATTTAACTTTCATAAGTTGGTTTTAAAAATGCATTTACTTTGACTGCACTGAAAGAATCTAAAAAAGATGAAAAGCATCTTTAGCATGCCAAAAACATCTGGTTTCATATTTTCAGACCAAAAGGAAATTGCATGAAGACTAAAATCTTATGTTTTGATTTATATGATTATTGGAGGGCTGAGAAGCTGCCAGTCACCAAGTAAAATTTTATGATGATAAATAAATAAGGAAAACAATCTGACAAAACATGTTGGGGAACAAAGCTGCATTTCAAGTTTAATTAACTGATAACAATGTTTATGATGGAAGAATTGTGCCACCAATTATACAGTTAGTAAATGTAGGCTCCCAATGAGAAGACAAGCCCATAAAACCAGACAAAGGGCTCTTCCTCAATTTGCTCTTCCTCTCAGCCTATCCAAGCAAAGTTTTGCTTCGAACAGTAAGTCCTGCATCAATTAAGACCCTCTCTGAACACGTGCATGAGCTGGTCTCTTAGAGGTGGCACCTCTTAGAGGTGGTATCTCTAAGTAGCACATTTTAAATTGAACAGTAGTGGGAGTGATGCTTTCCTAATAAGCTGAGTGATGGTGTCTCCTGCAAGTGACAGGTACTGGTAGAGCAGAAATGTAGCAGTCAGGGAAGAAAGAAAAAACAGCAAAAAAGAAAAAAAAGACTGTTTTCATCTTTTTAGCACTATGCTCTTCCCTCCTCCCCCAAAACCTCAGACAAAATTCTAACAAAGTGTTCCTGTAAGAAGGCTTTCCTAGAGCCTGCCCATCAGCAGTGAGCTGGAGGTGGAAGTTTTCCTTAATCTTGTATGGGAGATCGGTCTCTCTGCTGCTCTGAATCTTGCATTTAAAAGCATTGCATACTCAGTTGCTGCAATTCAAAGAATTAGGATCACAGCCATTGTTTGTTCCCAGAATACAGTTTGCTTTCAGTTTACCACTGAGACTATTTCATGCCATGTTTCAGCATTTATCATATTTTTAGAGGGGGAAATTTTCTTAGCAGATTTTATAAGCTGATTTACTCAAAATACTGAAAGAGAGAAACCTAGGCCGATACGTACAAGATATTATGTCCGATTTTCCACAGCTTTTGGAACGCTGGACTATTACCAGATTGAGGAACTATTTAACTCCCTTGACTCTTGGCCTATTAACCATTATGCTCATCCCCAACAGAATCCTTTCAACAGCAATAATTCTCTCTGTGCTTTTGGTCTCTCTGATGCTGAGACCCCACGCAAATAAGTTAGCACACTAAGCAGTGCATTCCAAATATTAGGTACCTTCCCAATGAATGCCTAATGGAATTGAAAATACGTATATATATCTGATATCAAGAGGTAGAGTATTCAGTCACATGCTTTTGTTGGTAAAACTCAATATTCCGTAGTCAGACAGAAGGCCCACAGAATGCAGAACAGTTGTGGAAAATTCCTGGAACTTTAAGCTCAGATACAGTTGCCATCAAAAACATTCTGAAGTGCATTTGTTGATTCCAGAGGAAGTGCAAAGCATTTGGAACTTTCGTTTTCCTAGAATTCGTTCAAATTTCTGCATGGTCACTTTCTGTGTGATTTTTATTTTCTTTCCTCCAGTTGTGTTTTCCATGAGTTCATTTGGTGCTATTAGTCGCTTCTTATTAAAATTATTAGCAATCCATTCAATTGTTTGGTCAGTTATTTTTTTTGTTTGTTTCTCTTTTTTAGGTGTATATGGTAATTGTTGTCCCTGTCCTTGATGAAATCAACTTTTCCCGCATGCGGGGAAGCCACGCTGGTTCATTTCGCGTCTGTCTGCCTGCGTCTATGTGCGTGGAAAAGTTAACATCCTGTCTTCATTGCTGTTGGGAATTACTACTGGCATGTTTTGACTCATTATCTTGAATCTTAATCAGCTGATGAAAAAAATTTAGTTTCGTCAGCTGATGAAGGCTCAGGGTAATGAGTCAAAACATCCGGATAGGGTTTCTCAGCAGCCAGAAATGGGACTCGAGTATTTCACCTGACACAGCTGTCTCTCAATGCTGCCCAGCAAATGATTTCTTCAGTCTATTTATCAGAATGTCACAGCCACAATATGGCACCAGACGGGATTGGCAGGCCATGAGCTCTGTCTTCTAAAAAGATGCATCGTACTTTTATTATGTTTTTTTCTTCTGGTGAGTACACAGAATCCAAGATGAGCATGTTAACCTTTTTTTTTTTTTTGCGGTACGCGGGCCTCTCACTGTTGCGGCCTCTCCCGTTGCAGAGCACAGGCTCCGGATGCGCAGGCTCAGCGGCCATGGCTCACGGGCCCAGCTGCTCCGTGGCATGTGGGATCTTCCCGGACCGGGGCACGAACCCGCGTCCCCTGCATCGGCAGGCGGACTCTCAACCACTGCGCCACCAGGGAAGCCCCACGTTAACCATTTTTAAGTGTGTAATTCAGCGGCATTAAGAACATTGCTGGGCAACCCTCACCCTTGTCCATCTCCAATATTTTTTCAACTTCCCAACTTGAAATTCTGTCTCACTGAACAATAACTCCCCATTTTCCCCAGCCCCAGCTAACCGCTTTTTGCTTTCTATGAATTTGACTATTTCAAGTTCCTCCCATAAGTAGAATCATAGAGCATTTGTCTTTTGGTGACTGGTTTATTTCACCGAGCACAATGTCTTCAGGGTCATCCATGTTGTAGCAGGTGTCAGACTTTCCTTCCTTTTTAAGGCTGCATCATATTCCATGATATGTACAGAACACACTTTGTTTATCCATTCGTCTGTCGATGGACACTGGCGTTGCTTCTAACTTTTGGCTATTGTGAATATGTTGCTATAAACGTGGGTGTACACATATTTGTTTGACACCCTGCTTTCAATTCTTTGGGGTATATACTCAGAAGTGGCATTGCTGCATCATACTCTATTTTTAATTTTTTAAAGAACTGTGTAATTTTATTTTTAAAGTAACCTAACCTGGAGACCATCTGACTGTGTTTGTGGAGCATGGCTTTTGACACCTCTGTGAGCCTCAGGCTTCCCGTTAGGAAGAAAGTGTGATCTTGGCCAGAAATCGTAGTGTGTGATACTCCCTGCTGTTCATAATCAGAAAATTTGGTGAAGAAAAACCAATTGGAAATGATGAGTTTTCAAGTAAAACAGAAAGGCAATATATCTTTACAAAAATATAAGCCAATGTTTAAAACAGTATGGTTTTCCAGATATTTTCTTAAAGAATCCATAATCGACCATGTGTGTGTGTTTTAAAGTGATACACCGGAAAGTCTGATAGAAGGATGTTTCCCTAGTGGGCAGTTCAATTAGAGCAGAGACTGAATAACATCTTCTCCCCAGTACTGCCTTTGCTCACTATCATTTGTGACTGTCACCACTGCTCCCTTTTCCTCATGTTTCTTTTCCAAATTGGCACTTTATTTAGGTCAAATCTCCTTTGGTTCAGTAGCACAACCAGAAATCCACTCAAAAGAAAGATGAAATAAATGAGAACACAGAGGGACTTCACTTACACAGCAAGGGGAGTCACAGGAATAAGCACTGTACGAACAATAAAAGCAGTCGTCAGTTTGAAGTAGAAAGGTTTCAGTCAGGTCTTAGAAAATTTGAAATGGTGAATGTCAGGCTGATGACGGGGGGATGGCTGTCTATAATTTTAAGTTACAAATACTACATCTTGAAGTGTTGATGATAGAGTGACACTGGCATTTCAGGCTGAAAAATTTCTGAACCTAAGGAACTTTCAGGAACACCAGCCTCCACCATCCACAGTTGGGGACCTAGAGGCCCTGTGGTCACAGAGCTGTTAGGGGCAGAGCTGGAGATAGGAGGCAGTGAGGGTGTCAGAAAGCCCACCCAAAGGACAGATTGCTTTTCGGTCATCCGTACGTGACTAGAAATTATATTTTCAGCCTCTTCTCATATTTCGTTCGGCATCCTCCCGCCTAAATAGGTCCCCAGGTAAGTCCTGATGTTTCCTCTGCTCTTACTACCCCTTCCAGGCGAGATGCCCACTCCACACCTAAGCCTTTCAGTATCATACCCATCACAGATGAACACCTCCAGGGTACCTTTTTGGTCCTTCCTAGTTGACCATTTTCTCTCTCTGGTGCATTTCTGTGACACTTTGCTTTATGTTATTACACTAATATTTCACTCAAATTATTTGAAGCCTTACCTTCTCCTGGGGGATCATGGTTTGAAACTCAGTTACCTTTGCAGCTCCTAATAGGTATAGCAGTTGTTTAGTGGGCATTGGAAGAATGGAAGGATGTATTTTAAAAAGAAGCCAAGGAGAACTCCTATGAGAATCGTCTATCTCTCGATCGTCTAATATAGTGGGAGGGAAAAAAAAAACTTCCCCCAGATTATTTGATTATATCACTCAATTAGATTTTATGAAGGAAATGTTTAATTTTTAAAACAAAGGTTATAAACTTGACTTGTATTTACATCATTTACTTTCTCTGCAAGTGTGACAGTCTCTCTCTCCTTCTGGAGCATAAATGACTTGAAAACCTCCTTCAAGTCTTCAATGCCATCTTCTCCGCAAAGGCTGTCCTGACCATCCCGCCTGAAGATCCAACCACTGGCCACAGTCCTTATGACTCTGCCCCATCCCACTGCAGCACCTCCCTTTCTGTCTCCAACTCCCCACATGTGTGTGTGTTTGTATGTCTGTCTGTCTGTTTTACATAGTCTAAGTTAAACACATCCTCACACACACCTTCCTTATTTGTGTATAAACACACATTCCTGGACCGCATTCTTGCTCACCTTTCCAGCTCCATACATACTTCTTAATTAACCATGTTATTATGAAGCAGAGTAGGACTCTAGGGTGGGGAGGGGCACATGTTGCTGGCCGGTCTCAGAGATGCATCTCTGCACGAGGAGGCATTCATTAAGCAAGTGAGCAGCTTCATAACATATTTCAGGTACCAGTTTTCCTGTGGCATTTCCCTCGGAATAACGTGAAGACATTTTCATAACTCATCAGACCATGCCAACAAGACTGCAAACTGTGTGGTCAACTCGAAACATTTTTTAGGCCCGGAATTAAAGTTTGAAAATGAAAAGTGTGATAGCATTCTGAGCAATGCGAAACGTTCTTAGCAGTAAGATTCAAGTAGTAAAGCATCATCTGTCTCTCTGAAGGTGAGCCAGGAGGTGTGGTGCGGTGGCAACATTTTCACAAGAGGGCGAGGTCCTTCAGGCCTGATCAGAGTGTGTGTGTGCGCGCATGCACACGCACGCACACAATCGCAAAGCCATTCCTCTCCAGGGCCATCAATGCCCAGCTACTGAGTCTCTGCTCCTAGCGCTGTCTAAGTTTATTTTTGAGAAGCACAGAATAGAAAATGTATTGTCTTAATTGGTCAATACAATGCAATAGCTGGAAACTTGAAGGAAAGAAGAGCATGGTTGTGAAGGGCGTATTGAATAAACACATAGTTACAATCAACTGAATCAACAATCATAGATAAAGATGAGCTTTTCAAGTTGCAAGAAAAATCAGAGTTCTGGGATTGGCATCAAATTTGTTGGCCCGTTTGACCATTGCTTTATTTAATAGTTCATTCTAGTTACTAAATTAACTAGATTAATTAGTTAATTAATTGTTCATTCTAGTTTTACTTTTTAAAAATTTATTTATTTTTTTAAATTATTTATTTATTTATGGCTGTGCTGGGTCTTCGTTTCTGTGGGAGGGCTTTCTCTAGTTGCGGCAAGTGGGGGTCAGTCTTCATCGCAGTGCGTGGGCCTCTCACTTTTGCAGCCTAGTTGCTCTGCGGCATGTGGGATCTTCCCAGACCAGGGCTCGAACCCATGTCCCCTGCATTGGCAGGCAGATTCTTAACCACTGCACCACCAGGGAAGCCCCAGTTCATTCTATTTTTCAGAAGGAGTTCTAAAATTTGTTTCCTTTTGCTAAATTCATCCTTCAAAAGTCATGTATTTCAATTTAGTAACAGCCTTCAATCTTTGGCAAAGGACTTTAAATTTTCTGCTCTTTTTCTGATGGTGTAGGGGGAAAAAAGCACTACCTTAATTGCCACGGTGTATTTTTCTTTTAAAATCTTTCTTTTCCTTTGAAGGAAAAGTCTTAAGCTCTCTGAGATTATTTTGGCATAATTTCTATTCCCTACCCCAATTTATTTTTCTGTATTTATTATTCGTATCAGTATATAATAACGTAAAGTGAAATAATGAAAAACGATACATTCCTTCTCATTTTGAACATGAAAAAGAAAAAAAAAGAAAATCTGTCCATAGAGACTGGAATACTTGGGATGTGACCATAATCTCTGTTCGTTCAATTAAATTAATAAGGATGATGATTCTCAATAATATGCCGCCAGTGTCGTGTGTTTGAAGAAGTACAGAACCACCTGTATGATATGTATTCTTTTTCCTTGAAAACATCTGATAATCCCTGGCAAACACACACAAAGTGGGGGATAGTAGTGCCGTACCAGGAGTTAGTAGGTTAAGAGCATTCTGGTGTTCTTTAGCTTACACATAAGGCTTCATTACTTTTTAGTATGAGAGGTATGATGGAAGCATGTGTAGGTACTTTTGACTCTGCCTCTTTTAGCTCATTACAAACCCATTAAAATTTCCACTCACACTTTTTATTAATGCAGCCTGGCCACAATGTTAATAATACGAACTTTGATTAGTGACAGATAAGTCTTGTATTGTGTAAGATGTTGTTGGCCATATCTTCAGCACTGCTGAATCTGGTGCTTCTTTTTAATTAAAATAGTCTAGGATTCTTCAAACGTCTCAGACAATCTAATCTTAGTTTATTGAACACTTTGAGTAAAGATTGATCTCATTTGTAAGGTTCTGAGATTTCTAAATCTTTATTGTTTAAATAATTTGGTTTTGAATTTGCACAATTTGGTAAGATGATTTGGGAGTGCACACATTGAAATATTTCTTCTGATTGTAAATCAGCTATACTGTAATACTACTACTACTAAATACTTTAACTTCTTTAACTTTCATCATAATTTCTAACAACACCAAAGCCACTCTAACCTAGACAAAATTTTATTTATAATGCTTTCTTAACCAGAAATTTTGTTTCCTAAAAAATAAACAACTATTGATCTCAAGCTAAGTCTACTTTTCCGATCATGACTTAATTAAGCAGACAGTAATTTGTCTGAAATATTTATGTCATAAAAAGTAATGTTGGCTCCGAAATTATAATGTTTCAAAAGCATTTAACTTTCTATGTTTTCTGAAATTTTCCAGAGCTGTTTTCTCATCAGAAACTCCTTCTGCAGTAAGTAACCCTTCTCTACAAATGATTTTTTTGGGTTAATAATATGCCTGGTAATAGCACATACAACCTTTATAACACTCTAAACCAATCACTGAAAGTCAGAAATACAGGATTCTTTAAAACTTTACCAAACAAAATTTTTAAGAGATTTCTCTTAAACTTTTTTACTTCAAAATTACATTTTCCTTAACCTAAATTTTTATGAAATTTGATATGAATTTTTATAATTCCAATTATGCACAGGATCCTAGTTTGCATATACTCCATTCTCTAGTTATATTTTCATATCACATGAACTAGTTATGATGATGATAAAACGCTGTTGTTTCTACAGTATTTCCATTAACCCCATATCAAGACTCTCTTGGTGAACTATTAGAGATATTTGTGGAAAAATGAGACAACAGCCAATTATGTCTGAAATAGTTTTCAAATAATAGAAATAGGAAAAAAAATAAACCTCAAATAAATCAAGCTGGAAATTTTGATTATGGAGGTGAGTACAAAATAAAGAGCTTTGCAAGTATCAACATGAACAGAAATGTGTGTGCATGAGGTTGAGCCTGAAATCGATTAAGAAGAGATGGTAAGGGCTTCCCTGGTGGTGCAGTGGTTAAGAATCCGCCTGCCAATGCAGGGGACATGGCTTCGAGCTCTCATCCGGGAAGATCCCACATCCCGCGGAGCAACTACTGAGCCTGTGCTCTAGAGCCCGCGAGCCACAACTACTGAGCCTGTGTGCCACAAGTATTAAAGCCTGTGCGCCTAGAGCCCGTGCTCCGCAACAAGAGAAGCCACCGCAATGGGAAGCCCGTGCACTGCAAGGAAGAGTAGCCCCTGCTCGCTGCAGCCAGAGAAAAGCCTGCGTGCAGCAACGAAGACCCAATGCAGCCAAAAATAAAATAAATACATTTATAAAAAAAAAAAGAAGAGGGCTTCCCTGGTGGCGCAGTGGTTGAGAGTCCGCCTGCCGATGCAGGGGACATGGGTTCGTACCCTGGTCTGGGAAGATCCCACATGGTGCGGAGCAGCTGGGCCCGTGAGCCATGGCCGCTGAGCCTGTGCATCCGGAGCCTGTGCTCCGCAACGGGAGAGGCCACAACAGTGAGAGGCCCGCGTACCGCAAAACAAAAAAAAAAAAAAAGAAGAGATGGTAAAGTTGTAGTGTCATCATGAGCCCAGTTTTACTTAAGTTCTCACACTTTTCCTTTGCTTTCAATTTCTACTTTTATGAAAAAATGTGTATTTTTGTAGCTTCAGAAGGAAAAATAAATAGAACCATGATACATTTCAATATTTATATGGAAAACTTTGCATGGTTTTTACTATTTAAATATGTTTCTAGTCTCTGAGACATTGGCGATATACCTGTGTCTCCTATGTGAGGCCCACGTGGACCCTTCACTCCCGCCATATATGAAATAATGGACAGTTCTCAGAACATGGCGGGTTCTACCTCTGGACCTTGGCTCTCTGCCTTTCTTCACCTAGAGGTCAGGCGTCACCACCTCCAGGTACATTTCCTTGGGGCTTCATCTGCCCAACCCGGAGGAGGACACACTCAGAAGAGTGGAAGGCAGAAGGGCACTGCTTTCCTCCCAACTCTGTGCTCCTGGAACAAGTCTAGACTTTCATGGAACCACAGGGAGTGGGGATGCTTTGTACCAGATGATATATTCAAACTTTTAAACTGTCCTGTATTGGACTAGGGTTCAATATAATGACTAGAACACTGCAGAATCAAAAAGGAGAATTTGACAGAGTATGGTTGAAGGAAGACTGACAATCATACAATAGTTTCCTATTTCTGTGTTGAGAATTCTCAAGGAACCAGACGCTTATCACATAGTTTATGCAAATTGCACTTGGTTCTGCGTTGCATATGTGTGAGTTCTGTGGTGTGAGATTAGGCTGGAGGGGTTGATATTGAACTGTAACTTGAGGCCCTTGGCCCTTGAAGTTTTGGAGTGCTTTAAATACAGAATCCGTCAGTAGAGCTTATGAGATCTATCTCTATTTGCAAGGTATTGTCACTGGTGGTGGGACTGGGTGAGAAAGTGGAAAGTGCAGAAAACATACCAGCTTCTATAGCTACACTTTAGGGAATGTGGGATAATTTTCAGGTCTAGTTTATTGTACTTTCCCAAGTAAAAAGGAGTGAAACTATCTGTTTTTAAGTTCCTTTTACTATCTCTCTGGAGCCCTTTTAGACAAGATCTTTTTCGTTGATCTAGTGTGTCTGAGATGAAATTTCCAGAACCCAGGGAACCCCTTGACAGATATGGGGCATCTGGCAGAGCCCACCATGTTTAATTTCTAAATTATAACTTTGTTTTCCTTTATTTTCTCCCTGACAAAGATTTGGATTAGAAAATATGGCTTAAGTTCCATAAGTGAGGGGAAAATGCAATAGATAACACAGTCCATTATACCGAATTTTTTTTTTTACTTTAAAAAAAACTTTTATTTTGGACTAATTATAGACTCACAGAAAGTTACAAAAAAAAAAGTACATTGTGGCCTGTGAGCACTTCATTCGGCTTCCCCCAGTGGTGACATTCTATGACTGTAGTGCAATAGTAAAACGAAGAGATTGAGATTGGTATCATACTGTTAAATAGAAGAGAGACCTTATCATTCAGTTTTAACTTGCCCTTATTTATGTGTGTGTGTGTGTGGGGCATGCTATTCAATCCCCGAATTTTTGTTTTATTGACCAGGTCCCCAGGCTTCAGGATGACATGAATTTGAGTTCTCTCAACAGGTCAGATAGTCTGACCCCTGTCATAGTTTTTTGTTCCTCACCCTTGATGATTTACCCCACCCACAAGCCATCCAGGCACACACACAGATCTGTGCCCAGAGAAGAGATGTCCCCACAAATCACAGTTTCTAATGCTGAATCATGCCATAGTGATTTTTACAACCAGGATCTCAGAGAATGACTTAGTTTTGGTGAATATTTGTATTTACTAGAATCATTTTCCATTAAAAAAGTTATTACCTCAGTTACCAGTTTTGGTTGACTAATTCATAGATATATTTATCTCCTCCCACCCGACCCACAGAATAATTTCCATATGAGAAAACAAACATTGTATTTTTGGTACGATAATTGGTAATTGTATGGTTACTTTCTTCTGCTTCTCCACAAGCTTTCAACACAACACTTGGGAACGAAGCAGTGAGTGTAGAGACAGGAGCTCAAAACTGTTGACTGACAGTCTTCCAAGAACAGATGCCTTTGGTTGACAATGATGGTGCCTTTACCTCTCCATCCAGACCCCAGATCTCCATGTTTTAACTTTCATAGGCTCTGCACATGGCAACATGTTCCTGACCATAAGACTTTTTAAAATTGAAGTATAGTTGATTTAGAATGTTGTGTTAATTTTCTGTACAGCAAAGTGATTCAGTTAAACATATATATACATATATACATTCTTTTTCATATTCTCTTCCATTATGGTTTATCACAGGATGTTGAATATAGTTCCCTGTGCTGTACAGTAAGACCTTGTTGTTTATCCATTCTATATACAATAGTTTGCATCTGCTAATCCCAAACTCTGAATCCATTCCTTCCTCACCCCTCCTCCCCTTTGGCAACCACATGTTTGCTCTCTATTGTCTGTGAGTCTGTTCCTGTTTCACAGATAAGTCCACTTGTGTCACATTTTAGATTCCACAATAAGTGATATCATATAGTATTTGTCTTTCTCTTTCTGATTTACTTCACTTAGTGTGGTAATCCCTAGGTCCATCCATGTTTCTGCAAAAGGCATTATTTTGTTGTCTTTTTATGGCTGAGTAGTATTCCCTTGCATATATATATACCACATCTTCTTTATGCATTCATATGTTGATGGACATTTGGGTTGTTTCCATGTCTTGGCTACTGTGAATAGTGCTGCTATGAACATAGGGGTGCATGCATCTTTTTGAATTATGGTTTTGTCTGGATATATTCCCAAGAGTGGGATTGCTGGATCATATGGCAAATCTAATTTTAGTTTTTTGAGGAACTTCTATACTGTTCTCCATAGTGGCTGCACCACCTTACATTCCCAACAACAGAGCAAGAGGGTTCCCTTTTCTCCACACCCTCTCCAGCATTTGTTATTTGTAGACTTTTTGATGATGGCCATTCTAACTGGTGTGAGGTGATACCTCATTGTAGTTTTGATTTGCATTTCTCTAATAATTAGTGATGTTGAGCATCTTTTCATGTGCCTGTTGGCCATTTGTATCTGGCCATAAGACTTTATCATCAGACTGTCCTCTCCTTAACTGCGGGGCACATGGCTTGAGTTTATTTTGCAGTGAATACTGAAGGTCAGCAGGTAACTAAATAGGGGTGGGGATTGTAGGTTTGGGGAGCTGTTGCCTGAGCTTCAGTGACTCAGAGAAGCTTCATCAGAAGGTTCTGATGGATCCAGGGTCAGACTAGGGTTTGAGGAGGGTCTCAGACAAGCCAAGTTGTGGTCCATTGACCTGCCCCTTCTTCTCCAACAAGAAAGCTCAACCCTGGGGCACAGAGATGCTCCTGCCTGGACACTGTCCCATCCACCCTTTGGTGGATTTGCCCTTCTGGCCGCACCTTCTGCTCGATTCCCTTCCCGACCTCCTTCCCCTTGTTGCTTCAGCAGAGTTTCACTTGGTCAAATCCAGCACCACAAAGAGCAGCCACTCGGTCACTCTGTTACAAAATGCCTCTCCTTCCTACAGAAGGGACACAATCACCCCAAGTTATTCTGCTTGCTCAGCCCTGCAGAATGACCCTTGTACCTTAGAGAGGTTGCAACTGCACACTGGTCCAAAGGGGACTGGCCTCAATTCCAGGTGATCTGTGTCTGGGTAACGGGAGGTTGGGGAGAGGGGTAGACACTTCTAGTGGCTCTGGAATAGGAGGCTTCTCTACCCCACCGAGCCTGATCTAGCAATTCAGAAGGACACTGTGTGGAGAGAAGACAGAAAATAGCTGCTAGGAAACAAAGGTCAATATCTGATTCTTGGGCTTTGACAGAATAAGTCGGGGAAAGAGATTTCAGATGTGGAGCCTCTCCTGGAGCACAGCTGTTGCCCCTGACCCCAGAGGAAACTGTGCTGTGTCCAATGCTGCTCGGTGCTAGGCCGCTGAGACAGGCCGCCTGAATGCTCACCACACTATCCTGGAAAGAAGATTTCTTAGGTCCTTCCACGTTTCCGTGACTCAGCGTTTCCAAAGGTGGTCTACTCTAATGGACCTCTCCTAGGCTACAGGTCCAGACAACTGGGTTAGTTCTGCTGATTTTCACTGAATTAGGGTAATCCCTCTAGACTTCAACTGCCTAATCCCTAAAATGTCAATACTACTAGTATCTGCCCAACTACGCGTACGTGGGCTGCGGGAGAGCTAAGTAAGTTATTAAAAAGGAGAGTTGCTATGAAGCTGCTTGCATTCAGGTTGTATTTCAAAAATTATGTTTGGGGATTGACGTTCGTACAGGATAAAAAGGAATTTGAAAATTGGTTTAACTGCAGAATGAAGACAAATCATCTGAGAAGAAACAGGAGTTGAGGTTGAACTATTTATATATTGCCATGACTCTTTATTATATCTTGCTGACCTTATGAATTAAACTAAGCGTTTAAGACAAGCAGTGACGGGGAGGTCTTTTCTTTTTTTCCTATTATTTTGTTCAGAGGCGCAAACTGGAAATTTCTGAAATGATCAGTTAGATACTTTTTGGTGACAAAATCTCTATGATTTATGATGATTATAAGATTTTTTAATCACCAGGGATGTTTTTACATTTCAGTTTTCATTTTAAGAAAAAGTTTCCAGTTGTCACAGATAGCTGAAAAGTTTACCTATTAGAGAAGTTAAGATTTTAATTCAGGCTAAAAAGCAAACATGTTTCAGTTGTAGATAAGACAATTTATTTGCAAAATTTCATTGATAAAGCTTTTGTTTTACAAACTATCATTGACTTCAGAGAGCTTTTAGGGCATAAAACAAAAAGATTTCTTAGAGAAATACAATAATCACTAGTTTCCAATACACATATAATTTATCTGAAGAGGATTCTACCCAAACTAAAACTACTGATGATAAAACAGCTGGACGGATATTATAATAACTAAATTATGGTTTCATTGAAATCATTGTCAACAAAATTTAAAACCACATACCTCGTAGGAATTAAATCGACAACAATTAAAAGAAATTTCACATTTTGTTAAATGCAAGTTGATTTCTGTGTTTTCCTAAATTAGGATAATTATGGCTACTTTTCTCTGAAGAATATGTTTTCATGTATGTCCTCTCATTTGTTACTATGATATCCCTGCAAGGGACAGATGTAACAGCCTTCAATTTACATATGTGGAAAGTGAGGCAGAGATGGCCAACTTTGCCTAAAGTAAAGTTGGGTCACCATACTGGCTTCCACTGAAACTTTTATGATTTTGGTTAAATTCTTTGTTCAATGGGAGGGTAGGGTGTGTAGAATATACAGAAAATGGTAATTGTTGCTCAACCTACACCTCCCTCCCTTCCTTCCTTCCTTCCTTCCTCCCTCCTTCCCTCCCTCCCTTCCTTCCTTCCTTCCTTCCTTCATTCCTTCCTTCCTTCCTTCCAAAACTGAGAGCAGTAGGTCACCATTTACCAGTCCATCTGTAATATGAAGGCAAATCTGATCTATTTTAAAGTACAATTTTGGATCGGTGAGTTTGGAACAGAACTCCCTTGATTGTAAAACATAATCCAAATCAGACTAAATTTTGATAGTATCTGACACAGGTTTGAAATCTTCCACAAAAGCTTGTCTCAATTTGCCCCATTAGAGAAGAGATAGAGTCACAGATGTAGAAAACAAACTTATGGTTACCAGGGGGGAAAGGCTGGGGACGGATAAATTGGGAGATTGGGATTGACATATGCACATTATATACATAATAGATAATGAATAAGGACCTACTGTATAGCATAGGGAACTTTACTCAATACTCTGTAATGACCTATATGGGAAAAGAATCTAAAAGAGTGGATATATGTATAAGGAAAAAGAGAAAATATCATCTTGTTTAGGAATTACAAAGAATTTTAAATTTATACTACAGCTCCTATGGCTGGAAGGAGTAGATCAGAGCCCTGGTTGAGAAGGATTCTGAAATCCAGTTAGGAACCCATGTGACAAGAGGGCTGTGACAGGTCAGGAACCCTCTGTGGGGGACCCAGGTCTACCTGGGCAGCAGGCAGGGACAGGAGGTGGTGGTAGTCTTTACATACAACTATTTATTTGCTTCTGATCTGTACTTCATTGTGGGTTAGGTGGGTAGTTCTGTCCTTGGCCTGGGGCTACTTAATCAACTGCTCTCAGCTGGTGGGTGTCTTGTCCCGGGCTGGTTGATTCAAGATAGCCTCACTCACATGCCGGCCGTTAATGGTAGTTATTGGCTGGAACAACTTGATTGTCTTCTTGTGGCCTCTTCAGCTGGATAGCGGGGATTTCCTTTTCTTTAAAGGATGCTGGCATGCTCCAAGAAGGCAAGCCTCATTGTACAAGCACTCATGAAGCCTTCACTGGCTCCCCATTTTCTGATGTCCTATTGGCCAGGGCAACTCATGTGGCCAAGCTCAGTGTCAATGTCCGTGGGGGGACTGTACAAAGGCATGGCGACTGGGAGACAGGAGTCACTGGGTGCCACCACTGTAACAATCCCCCTGTCCCCCAGCACACAAGGCAGCTGCTATTTCTGATACACTGGGGAAGAATGAGGTCTAGAGGTTTGTAAAGCTGGGTCCAGTCTTGGTTGACTTCACTTACCTTGGGGTTCCATTTCCCTCCCAGGTGAAAGGCCATTATCGCCTTTGCGCCTCTTGCATTTGTAAAGATTCTTTGTCCCGTAATATTTCAGAAAGCTTTATGAAAAGATAAAACCTCACTATAATGGTTCAGTTTCCTGAACACATCTCAATCCTTAAGTATTTTATTGAAAATAATAAAACACAAGTATCAAGTTCTGGCCTTTTAGGAGCTGATGGTATAGTGAGGAAGATGGGCCATGTACAGAGAACAGTAACAACACAACAAAACCTACGACACAGGCGGGCTTCTGTAAACACTTTATAAGTTTTATAGACAGTGAACAAAGAATTCTTATGAATTCTTCATAGGAAGGAATGCCCACTTGGGGGAAATCAGAGAACATTTTTGCAAAGATCATATGTAAGGAGGGCCTGGAAAGATGCATCACATAAAGCCTTTAAAAAAATTTTTTTGATTACAAAAGTAATTCATTTCAATTACAGAAAATTTAGAGAAAAGGGAAAATCATGCAAAACACCTTCATTTTAACTGTGTTTATATACACACACATTTTTTAAAAATGTAATTGTGAACACTATTTTGTTAATAACAACATATTAGGAACATTTTCTACAAAATTAAATAGTTTTATCACTTTCCACTTAAATGGTTGCATTACATTCCAACTAATGTTGTGTACCATAAATAACTTAACTGTCTATTGATGGATATTTAGGTAAGTTATTTTCCTGTCTTAATGGTGCAATAAAAAATTTCTGCAAGCAAATCTTTGCTAATAATTTTTTAAGGATAAATTCTTAGAAGTGAAATAATTAAATCACAAGGTATACAGATCTACATTTAAAAGCTTTTAGTATAATGACTATAATGACAAATTGCATACTTGGGAAAGCTGAACCAATTTACGGTCTTCTTACTTTAAGGGTCACATTGCCTTGAACACTTACCAACATAGCTATTGCAATTGTGAGTTTTACTTTTCAGTTTGAGGTTAAAAAACTCATACCTAATTTTAACTGGTGCTTCTTTAATTACAAAAAGTACTGACTTTTTTTCTATATATTTATTTTCTGTGAATGAGTTTTTCTGAAGCCTTGGTCCCTTTTCCTTACTGCTGCTAATCTTTTCTAAGACATGTAAGAGCTCTTTAAATATCAAAACGAATAGCCATTTGTCTGATATATGTCACAATATTTTTAGTTTTTTCATTTTATAATAATTTTTTACATGTTTAATTTTTATGTTTCTCTATAACCCTTCTTTTTATGGTTCCTGTTTTTGGTATCATGTACCAAATTTATTCCAAAAACTATTATCTAAACTTTACTTTTATTTCTTTCTAGAAGTTTTATTGCTTTATTTGTTTAAAGTGCATCTGAAAGTCTAACCTCACTGTGTGAGTGTCTGTATAGGATATGCCCACACATGCAGATGGTTAGCTGGTTGAACAAGTGACCGCCATTGAATATTTTCATGGATAAATAGAATTATTATAAGCAGAGAGGCAGCGTAGACCTGCTTGTCATGGAAAGTCCAGTAAGAAACACAAGTGGGTAGATAATAAGTAAAATATGTTTAGGGGCTACTCATGTGAACTGGTCCATTCTTAGAAGTGAATTGTAGAAAACAAGTTGAGGAAGGGGATGAGATGATAAAAGGTCTTAAATGACTAAGGAGCATAAGATCAATTTGGCAGGTGTGCTCTGGGCTTTCCTTCTCTAGAGATTAGAGGTTGTGAAGGGACAGAGCATCACACAGGAATGGGACGGAGCAGGTGCTGGCATGGGGCAGGGTCTCCACCAGGGTTGAGACTGTGGTGTAAGCTCTCCAAGAGTCACTATAACCCTATGGACTCTACTTCCACTCCCACCCCCACCTCACTGCTCCCAGGGCCACACCAAGAGCTCTGGGGACCCTCTCCCAGCCCAGGGTTCCCTCTTTCCCCAGGAATTGCAGGGAGGTCCTCTCCCAATCCTGCTCTTCTGACTACTGGCTTCACTTTCCAGAGCTGCTCCTTCATTTCCCTGATACCAAGGGATGATGTAAGGACCTCATGCCATGCTGTTCTCTTTCTGGAATTCTGCCCTTCAGTGACAACATAGAATATTTCTTATGGAGGATTAGAAATAAAAAGCAATGGTTTTCTCTGTTTCCCAGAGGATAATCTGGAAATGCTTCACACTCATTGAGAATCAGCACAGCTTACTTAATGAGAGTTTGGACTCTGAAATCACTTGAATGAGACTGGGTTCAAGTCTCATCTCTGCCATATGCTTGCTGTGTGACCTTGAGCTGGTTATTTAACTTCCCGTAGCCTCAGTTTCCTCATCGATTCGATGAGAATACTAATAGGATCTACCCGGGGCAGACAGGATCTGCCTATAATGCCGAGAACTTCCTGCCATTGTCCCTAGCTAAGGCAATCAGATTTTAAATCTGATTTTGAATAATAACGACAATCAGGTTTTGAATAATAAGGTGCTCATGGTAGGTGGGTTCCTTCCCTAATACCAGGGAGTGAGACTTTTTAGGGACTAAGTCACTCATAGCAGTCCCTTTACCTTTTGCTGGGAATTGGTTAAGAGATAGGCACATGATTACATTCTGCCTGACGGTACCTGGGAGAAGACTGTCAGAGGGCTTATGTACGGGAAAAATGTTCCTTTTTTTTTTTAAATAAAGAAATAAGATGTATCTAGAAAAAGAAAGCTCTCTTTCTTCCTTTCTGTTGTTGGAGGCATTGTGTGAAGAGTAGATGCTTGGGGCTGCAGCAGCCACCTTGCAAGCATGAGGGGAAAGTCAAAACCTGCACAGAGAAATAGATCCAAAAGCCTGATATTATTGCACAAGTGAATTATTAACCTTTGACCCTCCTCATTCAGCATTTTGTTTTTAAGATAATAAAAATCCTTATGTGTCTGAAAGTTCTCAGTAGGTGTTAACTAGTATTATGGTTATTACTATTACTATAATTATTACAATGTGTTGAATATTTAATGACCACCAGGCACTATGCTCAATGTTCAAGAACACCAGGAACTCAGATAGGATAGACCTGAACAGAACTGTTTGTAATTCTGGGAATTGCAATTTCCAGGCAAGGCCATTGCTTAGTTAAGGATGCAGCCCCATCTTTAATGTCAAAGAGTGAAGAGGAAGCATTGAAGGTATAAGGAGAGTTATTTTGGATTAATTCATGGTACCGGTCAGAGTCAGTGTCATCACTGCATTCAGACCTGAGCTCACTGGAAAGATGGGAGTTAACAGAGAGTAGAATAAAATCTAACACAGGGTTCAAGTTTAGCACCAGTTAACCATGTCCAATCTGACAATTTACCAAGTTTTTAAGAAATGTATTTTTCAAGAGTCTGGACTACTCAGCCATTATGGGATCAAAAGGTTAGGATTACCCATCACTATTTTTCAGGAAAAATGTTAATGTATTTTTCTATGAAGAGATATTAATGACCCACAAACTTCTGCAGAAAATTGGCTATTGGTGGTGAGGGGGTGAGGGTCAGCAGAGCTAATTAATTTCTGAATTATTTTGAATCAGGGCAAAATTGTAAATATTTTATATTCAAATTCTTGAAAAAATGGAGAAAAAAATAAGAAGAAAAATAAATAAAGCTTAAAATAATCTTGGTAAGTGTATTTTAATTGCTGTTATCACTAAGTGTTAAGCATTCATTGAGTCTGCAGGTGGTGTGTGTGCCCAGCTGTAGAAATGAGTGACCTGGGTCCTAGCAAAGATCCTCCAACTGCATCCTTGACTCTGTCCTGAAGAGACACTACTGAACTGCTCACATCCCATTATGTATTCACCAAATTACACTGTTGTGTTTCTCACTGCCTTTCTCAGATTTATCTATATCACCTATTCTTGTGTTTTCAGTGTCACTAAATTTTTTTTTCTATTTGGATTACCGTTGCCAGCTTCCTGTCCAGCCTACTTCTTTAGCACATCTATACCCACCTCAAATGACCACATATTACTTCAATTCATTTTGACGCTTAGTTCTGTCAGTGGTTTTCCCTAAGTATCAAGTCCATATCATCTCAGAGAAGCCTGCTTAGTCCTATTTTTTAGGCTAATTCTACGGAACGACTTTCCCATTCATATCAGAGCTCCTATCTTCAGGAGGTTAGAGACACAGATGGGTTGCTTCCTATTAATTTTGTATTAGAACTCTTCTTTTTTCTTTTCTTTCTGTCCTTCTCTGTGAAACTTTCACAAAGGCCATTGATGAGTTATAAGCAGGATTTGTTGATTTCTGTTTCTGAAATATTATTCTGGCTTCTTTGAAGAGACTGTTTTGGGAAAAGTGAGCATGGAGACAAGAGAATTCAGTTAGTAAACAATGCAAGAAAGAAGGATGATTTGGAAAATAGACATGGATGAACTGAGATATAGTTTGGAGGTAGAATAAGCAGAGCTCGTAGACGGATTAGATGTGGATGTAAGAGAAAGAGAGGAAAGGCAGCTTGGGGAGCTGGATCTTCACTGTGTCAGGTAATGAAGTGGGAACCAGGAGAAGAGGGTCAGGTTTCAGGTGTGGCTAGTCAAGAGCTCTGTGTGAGAAAGTGTTTAGACATTTCATTGGAGGTGTAAGAAAGGGAGTGGCAGTGATGGGTGCTGACTCAGAGGACAGAAATGAGCTAGAGACCTTGTGAAGCAGAGATTATTATACCCAAACATTCAGATGAGAAAATTGAGCCCCCAAAATGTTACCTGTGTCTTGGGCCACACACCTGTTGGGTAGTAGAATTGGGATAAACCCACGTCCATCTGAAGTGGTGCTCTTTCACTGGTTCCTTTGTCAGTAAGAGCCCGCATTTTCTTAGGCAGAGATGAAGACAAGGAAGAAGAGGAAATGGTCTCATTCTCAAGGTGTTTTTATTCCAGAACACCCCACTCCTAGGGCTAGGGTTGCAGAAAGAGGAAAAAAAAGCTAAATGGCAAAAGGTGAGTAGTGTTATCAGCATTTTATGGAACATGCATGGAAATTATCTAGTTTATAGTCTATGTGGAATATTTGGGATCGATAAAAGCATTAGAGTGGTTACTTACTTTACAAAGTATTTTCTCAGCATCAAAACCCAACAACAGCCAGGATTCTTGTAATACTGAAAACGTTTTAGACAATTTCTGGTTCACTATAAATCAGCATAGTGAGGGTATGTGGTGCTATCTTAATAAATATTAGCCAACATTTCTAAGAAAAAACTTTTATTTTTACCTTATAGGGGAAACTCATATCTCCTTCCTTGCTGTCTTGGGACTAGGATAAAATGTTAATCAAGTTCAAACGAAAAAGGAGGAAGAGGTAGCTTAAAAGAAGTTCACGTGAAAAATGATATGGGTATTTTGTGATCACAGTCAGGATAGGATGGCATAAGTAGAAAAAATATTTTTAAAAATATATAAATAAATTATTCCTCCAGACACCAGAGCTTTTATAAGATAATTAGTTGCTCAGGTGAGTTAGGTGACCTGTCTCCATTTTGGACTTGAGATCTCCAAGGTGGCCACGAGCGTGGAAGAGAAGGAAAAAGAGAGAATGGTGGCTTTTATCAGCCTCTGTCAGGAAGTAGTTGCTAGGCTCAATCTAACTGAAGGAGAAGCTGCAGGGACCCCATGGAATATTTGGACAGTTTGGTTTTGCTGGAGGAGCTGATAATGATAATGTAGCAAATTCATATGGAAGCCTGAAGTAGGGGATACAGAGACAGGATCAAGGTGAGAAGCAGGCTGGCTGAACCCTGCCTTCATCACTGGGATAGGTTGCCCACCCCCTGGCCACATGCAAATGTGACTGACTTGAGTGCACAAGAGGAAATACTGGGTTAGTGAGTGAAGGTTCTCTCACCATGAGGACTTGAAGCTGAATCCGGCCTCTGGACCCTGACACTGAATTGAATCTCAGAGACAGAGTTTTGGGTGAAGTAGAAAAGAATAGCTTTATTGCTTTGCCAGGCATAGGGGGACATAGCGGGCTAATGCCCTCAAAACTGTGTATCTCAACCTGGGTGGGGGGACTGTGAGAAGTCTTATATTCCAGGTGTGGGGTCGCTGGTAAGGATCAGGGTGCAGGGCCCACATTCCTTCCATCCAGAGATCATCTGGCCTCAGGTGATGACGGGCAACTGTGACCTTCTCTGAAATGTGCTTCATCAGGTAGTTAACATCTCCCATTTGGTAAGGGTTTCAGTATCTGCAAAACAGCCCTAAGATATTGTTGTGTGCATCCCTTGAAGGGGAACAAGGACCCTGCCACAAGGCTGCACTATTGTTTCTTGACTGTTCCTCCCTTGTCTCTGCATCCCCTCGCTTCCCTGATTAGCAACTATTTGAACCTGCCCATTGGAACTCAGAGAAGGTCCTAGAGGCTGAACGAAGCCTATTTCCTGTAATCAAGAAATGGGGGACACAGAAAGGCTTTTGTGCCCAGGACCCCCACAGGGTCCTGCTCAGTTTCAGACTCCGTAGAGGTAGAGGGGTAGTTAGTTTGAACACTTGGGGATGTGACCCAACTATCTTCTTCAGCTAGCTACAGATTTATCCTTCCTTATACTAGATGTGGCTGGCAGATTCTGCTTCATGGAAAAAGGAAGCCTCTACCTCCAAATAGAATGGTGCTTTCAGAAATACAGTGAGCTTACATATGTGAAGTCATTCGTACAGCAGCTGCACAGCTGTTTGTTGGGAATATTATGAGTGAATTTCTGCACTGAGTGCAGAATATTATGAGTGAATTTCTGCACTAAATGACCTCTGAATATTTCGAACTGAAGGAGTCTCTGAGTCTATTATTTATGGCGGTCTCTGTTAACACATGTACTTTCTTGGAAAATATGAAGATAAGGAAGTTTGAAGATGGAAAAGGATGATAACGCAAATCTTTTCTTATAACTTTTTTTCCCTCAAAATTGCAGTTAGTTCACTTCACAATTGGAAGTTTACACACTTTCATTTGTGTCTGCTGTAGACCTTGACTTGTGATGGAGCAGAGCTCTGTTCATTTACCTTCCTTGACTCCACACTGACACTGACATTTTTTTGTTTGTGCAAAAAGTCCTTCGGCATGTGTTTTAACTTTTCAGGAAAGGACAAAGGAAACTGCCAGACGAGGACATAGTTTTCCTTATTATTATTTTTTTAAATTAGAAATTCTATTTCCTTTTGGTCTCTTTTTCTTTCTTGATCCTGCAAATTTATAGTTATTGCCTTAAGTTAGAAGAGTTCAGTTATTTCATTCATTAAACGCCAATCATTTAAATGCCTACCGTCCATCTTTACTCATTCTCTCCTCCCTCTCTTCTGTCTTAGAGAAGGAAACATCCTACTTGTTTCCAAGTCTATGCCTTTCAGCTGGATTTTGATCTTATTTCTTCTTGCCTCCTGTATGATTATCCCCTTCCTTCCTTTCCTTCCTTCCTTCCTGCACCATCTTTTAATTGGCTCCTTCCCCTCTGTGTGGCAAAAGGCCAACTTTCACCACCATGTTAAGAGTAAAAGCTTAACATCTTCCTTCAACTCTGCTCATCCCTGGAGGATTCTCTCTCCCTGCATCCCTCTGTCCCTCCAATAAAGCTCATGTCAATGCCCTAACTTTCCCTTTAATTGCATAGGCTCAAAATTTCTCTCTTTAATTCCTCCTTCCCTCTTGATCCACCAGGAAGTCATCACCCTGTCCACCTGACTTGCCTTGTCATCATTAATCCAGGTCCCAGTTAGGTAACTTCTACACCATTGAAGCATCCTTCCTTCTGGTCTGGTTAGTAGCCTTCCGACTATTCTGTTCTGTTCGAAAACACACATTCGTCAGATTCATTACCTCCCAGATTACATCTGATCCTATCATTCTCCTGACCAGAAACCTCTCCTGTCTTCCTATGAAACTATTTCAAAAAGTTGTAAGCAGCATGCTTTGTGAAGGTTTTAATCCCTTCTCTAGCCTCATCGTTAACCATTATCCAAAATGTGTTTAATATAGCATCCATCCCCAAAATTCACCTGTCCTTCCTCTTCCTGCCATTACTTCTCCTTAACCTACCCTCTACCCCCTCAAGTTCCTTTGTCCAAATGCTACTGACCTCATGAGGCCTCTTCCTGAAACAATCACAGCTCTCTCTGACCACCCATGTCATCTGTTTGTGCTCAAACATCTTGTGCATCTTGTGTATTGTTGATGCTTCACACTCCTTGAGGACAGAAATTGTATTTATTTGGTTTAATCACTTAGAGCTCCTGGTGCAGGACACTGCAATTGCTAAACCAACAAAACAATTGCTGGGGGAAGAAGAGACCCTGCCCCTTCTTTGTTTAATATAACTGGTCTATAAAACTGGGATAAATCTAGATCCTTAAACTTGATTTTATTCGTGCTCTTTTGTTGTTCAGGATATAGTCTCTGATTTTTGAATCTGGTAAATTTGTATGCCTTTCTTTTCTCCTGCAGTAAGTTAGTTGTTATTGTTGTTGGTAAGGGTGTTATGGTCATTATCCTATAGGAGTGTTACCATCTCCTGTGTTTGTTGGTGAAGGAGAACAGTTTCAGTATGAATCTGGGATTCTCAGATATCATCTGAAGTGCTTTTGTCATTATTAACGCTTCCTACTCCTTTCATTTCTCTAAATGACGATGCTTCTTCCTTTAGTCTTTAAACCTGTAATCCTGCAGGATACTTCTTTTCTTATAGCAATAAACAGTGCTAAGTTGACTTTTATTTTGTGGTTTTAATATTTAAAACTTGCGTCAAAGCTATGATTCTTATACCGCCCTGGTAATCTAATGGCAGTTGGATTTTTAAGGTTACCTAGATGAATCCAAAGGAATGTTCCGAAATTTGTTCAAAATGGGTAAAAGCCCCAAACAGCAAAGCACCAGACTTCTATTTTCAACAAATCCAGGTTATTCTGATACTAAATACTTCATTTTTTCCCTTCAGCTGGATTAACGCTGTTTTCCAACTCATATCAATGTTCAGCATTGTCTTCCTCCAAAGAGATTTCTAAGAGTTTAAGCATACATCATAACCATTCCTTTAATTAACTCTTCTACATCTCTGAGAAGATGTTTGTCAATAAGCATTTATATTGTTTCTCTTCGAAATACGAGGAACAATTGGGTCACATTTTTGTTGCAACAGCACAAGAAGTTAAGTAACGTAACTAAGTAGCATAGACTTCTGCACATAGTCAGTCCAAAGTAATATTTGTGAAATTCAGTCACTGGGCTAATAATAATTTTCCAGTCACAATGTTCAAGAAGACTTCTTCTCTCCTCCCACCCTTGTGGATTTTCTGTTTACTGGGTGGAGACAGAGAGGTAAACGGGAATCATTTATAATAGACTCTGCAGGAAAGCTTCTACTATTAGTATACGATGGAGGGGATGTCTAACCTCACCACCTACATTATAGAGAAGAAGTAAAAAACAAACAAACAAATTGAACTTTAAATATGAAATAGGAGTTTACAAGTTGGGAAATGTAGGGAGAAAATGTAGTCGTAGGGGAAAGCATGCACCAAAGCCTAAAGTTGTGAAAATACATGGCACATATATTTACTAATTCATTCTAATTAAATACTGAATTACATACTGTGACTAAGAGCCTTGAGAATTCATTTAATTCCTTTTTAGAGGAACAGGAGGCTGTGGCAGAGACAGAAAAGGAGTGGCCTGAGAGGTAGAGGAAGGGAGGAGGGGGACCCCCCTTGGGACTTCAGTTTAGAGAAACTGCGGTTCATTTCACCAGGTGGGAAATTGACTTGCATACAAGGCAGTGATCGAGGGGGCTAGAGACGGTTCATGCCTTGAGATACATGTCAAAGCCATTTAGATTTTAGATTCTAACATCAATGGTTCTCAAACAGCATGAGCACTGTAGTTGTCTGTGAAGCTTTTAAACGATGTCCTCTGACTTAGATTTGATTTGGTAGCTCCAGAGTAGAGCACCTGCACTTTTAGAAATCCCCAGAAATGAGTCTGTCATATATTCCAGGCTAGGAACCAGGGAGGTGCTGAGAAGTCATTGCCTGTGTTATGCAAGTGAGAAATAGGATCGCAGTTGCATTTGGGGAAGGTCATTCTTCCCTAGAGACCACTGATTCTCAAACCTGGCTGCACAGTGGAACCTCCTGTAGTCTTTTAAACACACAGATGCCCCAGACTCACCCAGGCTAACTAAATGGGAACTGCCTTTGGTGGAGGCTGCATGTCTGTATACTTTGAAAGCTCCTCTAGTGATTTTTGTACAAAGCATCATGGGTATAGAATAGAATGGGGTTGAAACTTGAAGCAGTTAGGATTAGTTATTGAGAGGAACATCCAGGCGTCCTAATAAATTCAGACCCGTGAACATACAGTTCAAGGAGTGCTCTCCGTGTTTACAAACGTGTGAGATACGGTTTTGTTTGTAGAGTCCTCCTAAAGGAAAATCCTGTCACCCTCCCATAATTTCCTAGAGTGACACCTGTGTTTTGTGTCCCTTTTCCCCACTTTCTTATGTTAATGTGTGATGGTCTCCCTCCCAAGCACAGCCACTAGAGAAAGGTCAAAAGAGTCTGACATAAATTCAAAGAAATCTGACCAATTAACACGTGAAAACCAGATTAAAATAATACATTTCTCTGTATTTCAAAGTTAGAAAAACCGGGGAGGGGAAAGTAATTTAGACAAATTAGCAATTGTTGCATTCTCCCATTGTTGCAGCCACTAAAGGTGAAAGAACTTCGGGGGATCAGAAAACAAAGTGTGAGATCAGGGACATACAACGAGGTTTCTTTCAAAAGACTTCCCGCTTATTTTTCTGGGGCTGGTGGCCTTTTAAAGAGGCTGGCTCTCACATCTGTGAACCCTCCCATACCCTATTTCCAATCCCCAGTCCTCTGGTTGGAAGAGGTGGGCTTGTCCAGGGGAGAAGGTCAGAGATGCTTAAAAAATATACAGTGTGAAAAGTGGGTTTCCTAGCAGGCTCCTCTTTTCCATGGCTCTCACAAAGAGCCAGTTTCAGGAGGAGCTGAACTCATTGGTGCTGAGAGAACAGTCATCTGTCAAGTTTTCTTCTCCTCCTACTTTGGGATAAGAGAAAATAATCAAAGAAGAATCCAAGATGTCCTAGAGAATTAACAGTGGTGAAATTTAAGGGCATAGGGCAGGCTAGAGAAAGCAGCAGAATTTGATGACAGTTTTGCTAAAAGAAAGTCACAAGTTCCTGCCAGGACAATCATTTTCCTCCGAGTGGTGTTGCTCCAAAAAATGGACAGCAATCTTTGGCCGGTCAGTTCTTTTTTTTTTTTTTTTTTTTTAATGTTTTTTTATTGTGGTAAAAGTCACATAATATAAAACATGCTATTTTAACCATATTTAACTGTACAGTTCAGTGGCACTAAGTACATTCACATTGTTGTGCAACTCTCACCATCATCCGTCGCCCGAGTTTTTCACCTTCCTAAACTGAAAATCTGTCCCCATTAAATAGTAACTCCCCATTCCTCACCCCTGCCCCTGGCCCTGGCCCCTGGCATCTACCAACATACTTTCTAACTCTATGAATTCAGTTCTTACTGGACAGTATGGTCGATAGTGTTTTCAGTGGTGGCTGCAACATCACCCATTCCTATGTTCTTTTTTTGAAAAAATAAATTTATTTATTTATTTTTGGCTTTGTTGGGTCTTCATTGCTGTGTGCGGGTTTTCTCTAGTTGCGGCGAGCAGAGGCTACTCTTCGTTGCGGTGTGCAGGCTTCTCATTGCAGTGGCTTCTCTTGTTGCGGAGCATGGGCTCTAGGCACGCGGGCTTCAGTAGTTGTGGCACATGGGCTCAGTAGTTGTGGCTCGCGGGCTCTAGAGCACAGGCTCAGTCATTGTGGCGCACGGGTTTATTTGCCCCGCAGCATATGAGATCTTCCCGGATGAGGGATCAAACCCCTGTCCCCTGCACTGGCAGGTGGATTGTTAACCACTGTGCCACCAGGGAAGTCCCCCTATGTTCTTTTTTATTTAAATTATGCTATTTGGAGATAATTGTAGTTATCAATAGCTATTGTCTTGTAGTGTTTTTGTTTTTTCCTTAGACAGTAGTTTAATTAAGAAGTTAAATAAGTTGGGATAAACACGCAGCTGTAAAAAGCATTACAGAGAAATCCAGGTAACAGTTACCCAGTTTCCCTGAATAAACACGTCTTGCAAAATTATCCTATAAGATCACAATCAGGATACTGACATGGATAGTCAAGATGCTGAACAGTTCTGTCATCACAGGATCCCTTATGTTACTGTCTTAGGGACACACCGACCACCCTCACTCTACCCCCATCCTGACTCCAGAGACCACTAATCTGTTCACCTTTTATATAATTGTGTTGTTTCAAGAATGTTATCTAAATAGAATCACAGTATGCAGCCTTTCAAATTGACTTTTTTAGTAAGTATAATTCCCTGGAGAGTCATCCATGTAGGTGGATGGATCAATAGCTAGTTTGCTATGGTATTTATGTGTCTCCTGAAAATGCATGTGTTGAATCCTAACCCCTGAAAGTGATGGTATTAAGAGGGTTAGGGGCTTTGAGAAGTGCTTAGGTCATGAGGATGGGACCCTCAGCCATGGGATTGGTGCCCTCATAAAAGGCTTCAAGCTGATTACCAGAGTGACTGCACCATTTTTCATTTCTACCTGCAATATGAGTGATTCCATTTCTCTGCAACCTTGTCATTATTTGGTGTGTTTCTAGTTTTTATTTTAGCTATGTTGATAGGTATATAGTGATGTCTCATTGTGGTTTTATTTTGCATTTCCCTAAAGCCTAATGAAATTGAACCTATTTTTACATGATTATTTGTCATCTATATATCCTTTTTTGGTGAAATATCTGGTCATACCCTTTTTCCATTTGCTAATAGGATATTTTTTCTTATAGAATTTATCCTAATTTTCTGAGTTTTTCATGATCTTCTTGAGGGTTGAGTCTATATAATGGAATGTTGTGAGATTTAGGGACTGGGATAAAAATCTGCCGTGGCCAATGACTTTTCACCCAAAGAGAATGACAGAGTCCCCCCATCTTAATGGACTTGCCACCCATGACTGCAGGTCTCAATTTTGAGTTTGAAGGGGCATTTTCCATGAGGCAACATGCCTCAACCATTATGTCACTGTCCTTCACAACAAAACTATTGATTTTTTAGCATTAAAAAATTTAGCATTTTAGCATTTATCATTTTTAGCATTTTTTAGCACTTTTCAAGTGGCTAAGACATATACCATTTCATGAATAAGGCAGGGATAAATATTTCAGTTACAAATAAAGAAGTCACCAAAGACTTTGCTTATTCAATAGCATATCAAATTACAGAACCTGGTTCTTTCATTTTGAACATCTCCTGTCTTTGGTTGAAACATAGATTGATTTATTCAGATGAATAAAGGATAAAAAAGATACACATTAGGACATAATTTGGAAAAATATCCTGAATGATTTTGCTTAATTTTGAGCCATAGCAATTCAATAGGCTGTGCTTCTAAAGTGCTAAAGTGATGTGTAAGATGCCAGGCACACTGGTGATTTCAAAGAGAAAGATAAAATCTCACTTTCAAGTCTAAGTCCAAGTTATAGAGATTTTATTAGTACTCATGAAAAACTGCCTGTAAGAAAGGACAGCTTATAACTAAGTGGAATGACTGAGGAAAAAAATGACCACAGGGATTTAGAATCGAGAGTGATACCATGGATTGTGTTAATCAGAGAAAGTTTCTGGAAGGTTGTAGATTCAGGAAGGGCCCATTGGATGAGTGGGAGGTGGACCCTGTAAAGAAAGGCATGAGGGTTAAAGTAGGCAAATGACGTGCAGAGGCCAGGCTGTCAGCCACTCTTGTTGGAGAAGTGGATTTGTTTCAGATGGTACTTTGGCTGAGGACAGAGTCCGAAAGACTTGAAAATTAGGCTGAGGAAATCTCTATTTTCTGAGAACCTGGGGACTTTGCAATGTTTTGAACTGAGGATCGGTGCAAATAAGGGGAGGGTTTGTGTACACTAGTTTGCAAGAGGCTGATGTCTGGGGTATGGCCAGAACTAGATGAGGATGATGATGGTTACATATGTATGTGTGTCAGGGAAGGACCTGGAAGGGACCACCGTGAAACTGTGAGTAATACATTTTTAAAGAATAAATGTACTTTGTAAATGAAAGACTATTGTAAAAAGTAAAACATGCATGCATACATACGCACACGCACATGAGTTAATCTTTTAAAATTATGTTAATTCTGTGGTTCGGTATCACACTGCTCTCTCCAATATTGCTCTAAGTACGGTTTCAATTTACCCATGTAGAGTTGAAAGTAAATAATATTAAGTCCAGAATTGTAAAATCAGTAGTTTGACTGTGGCCTTGTTATCCGGCCCTGTGTGATATCAACACTTACAAGGCTTGATCGAATATATGGGATGAGAGAGAGAAAAGAATCAGAGATAACACCAAAGGGTCTGCTCTTGTTGACTGGGAGAACAATGACAAATGCATTTATTTTAATTTAAAATTTTTGCATTATTTTTATATTCATAAGAAGTTTGTGTCTTATACATGATATCCAAAATAATATTGTAAGTAATATGCATTATAAGTCAAAAAGCATAGAAAAAAATCCTGGTCAAGCATATACTGGCAGTGTGAGAGAAAGCAGATAAGTGGTGGATTTTGGGAAGACCTGAAAGGAGGAATTATAACCCAACAGTGAGATCATCATAAGCATAAATGTGGTTTTTGATTGAAGTAATTGTTACCTTAATGCAATTCCCAAACACCAACAATGTTGTCTGGTTGCACATAAGTTATGACTCAAGTCTAACCTAATAGAGTTAGATAAGTGTGTTACATTCTGGAAGAAACTCATATTGAATAAAATTCAATATAATTTAATAATTATATTTCTTATTATATCATTGTTCTAGTGATAATTTTAATCCAATGATATAGCCAATATCAACTGTTTTGTGAATTCATATGTAGTGACAGTGATATAAAATGGGAAGAGAGACATTAATAAATGTTTCTTAAGTGGAAATACATGAATGCATGCATAAAGGGATATCTGCCATCTATTTCTCCTTCAGAGAACCTGACATAGGAAGAGAAGTGAAGCCACGTTGACAACCCATGGAAATGGCCTTGGAAAGTCAGCTCATCCTCAGCCTGGGCTTACATCAGGTCATCATGTCAGTTTTGCTTATTCCCTGAAATAATCTTTCATTCTAGTACATAGCTGACGTGGAGAAAACAAGATCAAAGGATAGGAGAATAAAATGATAAACCTTGCCTTCTGGATATTATGCGTATATCTCATTTAAACTCATTGGAACACTATTAAACTTATTAGACAAAGCGCAGTATGCATGAGATTTAAAAGATGAAGCTCTAAGTAAACACTTTGCAATTCCCATGAACAGTAAAATCGTGAGTGTGCATTTATTTAAATAAGTAGATAATGAGATGTGATATCATTATAATAATGTCTAAGTAAAAACAGCCAACTTGCTGACATCCAAATCGTGCCATCCATAGCTTAAAATAGAGTTAATGCATTTCCTAAAGCCCATCACTGCTGTCACATTCATTTGCCTCTATTAAAGGAAGGGTTTATTACACCTCTTAAAAATAATTATAGGCTGAGAAGTCTCCGCTGTGGTCTCCTACCTACTTTGCCTCTAAAACTCTGGTTCCCCACGGCTTTCCTGGCAGAGACCCATCCACTGATGTGGAGGACATGGGCTCAAAGGACGAAAGCCCAGCTGAGATGGTGGCTTTCTGGGCAGGAAGGGCCCTGAGTGACTCAGCAGTTATGGTAGCATCCTCTTGTGCTTAAATTTTGGGCAGAATTTTAGGTCCCGTTATACTCAGTGCTCAAAGCATGTGTGATCCTTGGTTTACCAACCCATGACTTTTTTTTTTCTTTCTGTAAAGCTTGAGGTTTAAGTACAAGAAAACAAACTGAGAGGAGAAGATGAAGGAAGGTCCCAAGTGAAACCCCTTCCATCATTGTCATTCCCAAACCAACCACAAATACTCAGCGCAGAAAAATCATTGCTAACCAGCTGGTTAAACCTATGCTCTAGTTCTATAGCAACTCCTGACCTAAGGCAGCCCTGAACTTTCCCAGTCCTTGTTCACCAACCATCCACCGAGCACCACTCCTCTAGCTGGAAATAAAGATATTATTTTAAAACCTAGAGCTCCCGCTTTCAAGGAATTAGCTGCCTAGTTACAGAGCGGAGATGGTGTTAAAATAGGAGATACTGTTACAGAATCAAGACAGATAATGTCAGATCACAGAGGCTATGAAGTACAAACTCCCTGGAGGGGCAGAGGAGGTCACCCACTCTTCAAACACTCCATGAGGAAGGTTAAATTTCTGCTGGTCCATGACTGGAAAATGTGGTTTCAATACAGGGAATGGAAAGAGAAAGGGCAGAATAATTAGTCCAGGGATAAATGGGCCTGGTGATACCATGTTATGCATTTTGGACTGGAAGTAATTGGTGCCTATAGCAGGCATTGCTGTTGCCTTGCCTCATAGGTTCTTAGCCTACTTCTGAGTTCAATTGCAACCTGGGGGCACAGTTGCATTCCTTGAGGATAGCATCCCACCTAAGCACTCCTGTCTCTTTGCTTCTCTGCCTGAAGCTTGTTTTCTCATAGGAGCTTTCTCAGTCCACGGACAGGGCAGTCAGGAAATGCCTGAGTTTTGATGCCCCCAGGATAACCCTCAGTCAACCAGGAATGGAAATCAATGGATAAATACTCCTGCTTCCCCAACCCTGTTTCTACACAGCAGTTCCTCAGAAGGTTGGCAGAAGGGAAAATGATGGTAGAATAGACAGAACAATGACACCTAAAGATATCCACATCTTAATTCTCCAGAGCCTGTGACTATGTCACCTCATGAGGCGTAAGGGACTTAGTCAGATGTGATTAAACTAAGGATCTTGAGATGGAAAGGTTATCCTGGATTATCTGGGTGGGCCAATGCTATTTTGCAAGGGTTCTTGTAAGGGAAAGAGGGAGACCGGAAGGTAGGTCAGAGTCAGTGATTTGAAGATGTGGCAGTGCTGGCTTTGAAGACAGAGAAAGGGACCCCAAGCCAAAGGAGGCAGGCTGCCTTGAGAATTTGCAAGGAAATGGATTCTCCTGCAGAGACCCTGGAAAGGAATGCAGCCTGGCTGACACCTTGACTTTCCAGGGCCTTGTCACTTCTCACCTGAGTCACTAAAATCCCCTAGCTGGTCTCCTTGTTAGCCGTGTCCCTCTGCTCTAATCCAGCCCTCATAGAGCTAACAGGCCACTCCCCCCAAAAACACATTGATGAAACCCACAACGGCTCTTGTGACATGGATACCACTTAGAGTTGATTTTCTGAGATACAGGCTCTGGAGTCTGGTTACTTCTTTGTACATTCTGAGATCCCTAAACTTTGCTGTGTAAAGGATTCTCTTACACCCTCAAGAGTACCTTAAAAAATGTGTATTTTAATGTTTATTTATTTATTTGTTGACTTTGGCCATGCCACGTGGCTTGTGGGATCTTATTTCCCCGACCAGGAACTGAACCTGAGCTCCTGACAGTGAAAGATCACCAGGGAATTCCCCAAAATATGTATTTTTAAGCTCTACCCCTCTGGTAGACTGACCACATTGCCAGCCCCAATGAATGACCTTCCGATATCCAAGTCTTTTGCATAGTGACTTCATCCTTACTCCTATCAGGAGGTAGAGTCTATTTCCCACTTTTGAATAGCTAATTGTTCCAACCCCCAAAGATTCTGATGAGTTCAGAAACCTAAGTTGAACAGCATTTGGAGTATGACTGGCCAGGGTGACCAAAGTGAGCGTCAGGTGAAAGGTGCAGTATGTTAGGGTAGCACAGGCCTGATCATGAGCTTGCAGAGCAAAGATGTTATTCTCTGGACCTGTAACTGGGCCAGGCCTCAGAGTGGAGACTATGCAGATGCAGGTACACCACGCCTAGAGGGCCTGGTGAGCAACTGCACCAGCTCAATGTGCATGAGAAGCTATTCTGTAGAAGAAACATGGCTTTACAAAGCCATAGCTTTATAATTTATAGACAGGAAAAAATCTCTCTATTCTATTATTTTTGATATCATAGCTCTTTTTTGCTTTAATATTTTTTAAATTGAACTTTTATTTTATATTGGGGTACAGTTGATTTACAATGTTGTGTTAGTTTTAGGGGTACAAAGCAAAGTGATTCAGTTAGACATATACATATATCCATTCTTTTTCAGATTCTTTTCCCATATAGGTTATTACAGAGTATTGCATAGAGTTCCCTGTGCTATACGGTAGGTCCTTATTGATTATCTATTTTATATTTTAGTGGTATGTATATGTTAATCCCAAACTCTTAATTTATCCCTCCCTTGCATGCTTCCCCTTTGGTAACCATACATTTGTTTTCTATGTCTGTGAGTCCGTTTCTGTTTTGTAAATAAGTTCATTTGTACCATTTTGTTGGTTGATTCCACATATAAGTGATATATTATATTCATCTGTAGAAAGGTATCACATAGCTCTTAAGCAAAGGCTTACTTGGAAGGCACATAAATGGGATAGAAGTGAATGGCTGAGCTCTGTCTTTTCTTCCCAGCCCTGCCCTTCTCGAGGCCACTGAGAGGTCTCTGTGGACCAGAGTTAGAAAATCATTGACCTGCACGATGAAATTTACATTCCTCAGTCTGGTATGCAAAGCTTCCACAATTTGATTTTATGGTCCCTGTTGTTCACTGCTGTGTAAAAACTGCTCCAAACTTAGTGGCATAAAAAGACCACTTCTTAATTATGCTCTTGGGACCTGTGGGTCAGGAATTCAGACTCGGTACAGCAGCAATGCCGTGTCTCTGCCATTTTGGGTCTGCAGCCTCAGCTGGGAAGACTCAAAGGTTCCTGGCTGGAATCTTCTGGAGGCTTTTTCACTCACATGTCTGGTGGCTCTTTGTGATACGGGAGGTACCATGACCAGATATGGAGGGGATATTACAGAGGGTGCATACCTTCAGGATGGCAGAGATGACAGGAATCCCAGAATTGTCCTCTGTCCTTAGGAGATTCAGGTAGTAAAGCATCAATCTGGAGGGGTGATCCCTGGGTGTTGTTAGCTACTCACCTTCTGGAAACACCAGAATCCTCAGGGAAGACTTCAGAATCATGGTGGAGACATTAGATGTCCAATTTCAATGCCTCCGATTATAATTAATAGTTAGGATACTCGGACATTATTCAGTCAGACAGTGGACCCTTCCCTGCTCAGAGAGCACCACACTGTACCATGTGGGGTACAATGGCCCTTAATGCTCACATAGTGGGAGAGAGATTGAACCCAGGTACAGCCAACTCAAGACAAATTGCACCAATGCAGCACTTGTCCCAAACTGGTGTACTGGCTGGACCACTTGCCTGAAATGATGCATCCCTGAATATACCTATGGCTGGAAGAGTCCATCTTCCCCTTTCTCTCTTCTGTCTCTTAGTGACCCCAGAGTTAGGAGTGGGGAATGGTTTGCATCAACACAGGTGCAGAGAACATTTTTTCCCTACGACTCTGATTTTCTCAAGCAGGTGGGATATCTGGACTGCCATCTGTGTCAAAAGCTGCGTGGGCACCACTCTGTAGACATTGTTATCTGTTGCCTGGGTGTCCTGTGAACAGGTTTGCTTTTCTTCAGGATGACAGAAGTTCCCAAGCCACTGGAAAACATTTGGAAGTAGTGTTTCCAAAAAGGCCACAGATGATGGCCTTGTGACACTTTCTGGGATAATGTATAATTCCCAGCTTGTTCTTACAAATGACCATCTCCTATCTGCCATTATGGTTAGAAATAGTCACAGCCATTTCTAACCATGCTTCAGTGCCCGCAATGGCTGTGTCAGTAGGAAGCCTCATGCATCTGAGGTGTTTAAATGATAAGAGTTGTCCATAGGCTGCGGTATTATGTTTAGGGACATCATTTGGGTTTGCAGCACAGACAGAGGGGTAAAATGTATCTAACCTAAGACTGATCTCAGAAGAGTTGGCCTCTTGCAAATCTCTAGGCAAACTGGCTCCAGCGCTTATGGTAAAACCAACCCTAGTCCACTGCAACGTTTGGACTTCAGCTCTTCCCTCCATGCACAACCCCTGCATGCAATGCCAGAGGAGGAATTAACGCTGGTCCTCACACCAGCCACAGAGCTGGCAGTGGACGGCAGGAGCCAAGGTTCTGTCATTTTGTATTATTTTTGCAGCCTGGTCCCTAACATATCAGGAAAGGGGTGGCACTTTCCCGATCACACATCATAAAAGCTGCACAGTCCAAGGGTGAAGTGCCTTTCTCAGTGATGACATTAGTCCTTCTAGACCTCAGGGCTGTCCTTGCATGAATGGGTGATGAGAAATCCCACCTGCTACTGGTCATGTCCACGTGAGTTTCCCCAGCTTTTGCTGCCCCCACAGGCCTGGACTTCCTGCATCTGGGTGATGTGCAAGCCACCACGGGCTGAAGAAGCATTTGGTTTCCTAACCACTGCCACTGCAGGCAGGTTTACGAAGACAAGTAGCTATTAACACGGAAATCAAGCCAGGCTTTGAAACTTGGCGAAGCTTCTTGACTCAGGCCACCAGGAGCCTAGTGGTGCTGTCCAGACTCTAAGACAGGCCAGAAACCCAGCTGAGGATGTCTACAGCCACTGAAAATGTAGCCCTCTGGATCCAGCCTAAGCATTGGCCCCCATCTTTGCTTAATCAACATAAAAGACTCTTTGAAGTAGCCTAATTGTTCTTTGTGCCACATTCTTAATGTTTCGGAACCTGCCCATGAAACAGCAAAAATGATTTCAAAATTTTCCTCTTTGGAGGCCTGGTCAATTGCTATGTAATGGGCATCAAGGAAGTAGTGTGACTTGTCAACTATACTTTCAAACGTTACAAGACAACCCAGGAGCTGTGTATCACTGCAGATGCCTCAACTTTCTGGCTTTGTGGGATGAGGAACATCATACTCAGTATTAGATGCTCATTTCTGCTGTCTTAGCATCTGATAGCACTGAATCCTTGCTGGTCTGGAAAGCATCCTGAGATGCAATGACTTCCTAAGTCACCCCTGGGGCACTGCGTGTTGGAAGACTTGTACGCAAAAGAGAATCAAAGAATGATATGCATATATCTAATCCAATGTTAGAGTGAGAATAAGCACATCACAGCCATCAGAGCTGCTCTCTCTTGGAAAGAAAAAATGATTCACTGTCCCTTCGATGGGAAGATGTGCACTAGCCAGTGTGACATTGAAGCCTGTAATCAAACTATTACAGATTTCCATGTATACTATTAAACAGATATTGACTTTCATGAGGTTATATCAAGATTTATTGGCCTGAGAGGTAAATATTGACTGATAAGATGCTGAGGTCAATAATTACCTCCAGGGACAATAAATCTTTATATTCACAGACACACAAATTCAATAGTCAGTGTGGTTTGTTAGATTAAACAGAAATTCCAAGTCATTAGAAATATCTGGAAATCCCTTTTTATAACCATGAATCCTGACAGTGTATAATTCATCTTAAGACAGCATATTTTAAACCAGATCTGATATAACTCTAGAAGAGAATGTTAGTTTACTTTTACTCATAGCCCTATGGAAAAAAATCATTTTATATATGCCTTCAGGTTGACTAATTCTATTCCAGCAGCTGAGCCAAGCAATTGCTGCTTGGTAGGTACTCAATATACATTTAAAAAAATGAAATTCACTTCGTGAAATTTGACATTTAAATTCTTACTCAACAACAAAAGCTGATTAAAGAGTATATGCTATATAATCATCATCAATATTTTAAATTCACTCACTCTTTCACTGCAAAAATATTTATTCAGAATTTATTTTAGAGTAAAGGGCATATCGGGCAAAAGATTTATGTCACTGATGACATTAAAAGAATTTGGATGGTTCCTATGAGTTCTCCATCTGAAATTTATTCAGAATTTTATTTTAGTCATAAGTTAAAATTTCAGTACTTTTAAGTTTGCTGTAATTGAGAAGTTAAGTTTATAAAGCATGAAGATACACTACACACTATCATTTCAAAGGGCTAATTTTTATGTAGGCAACAAATTACTTTGAAATTGTGTCTGGGTTGAGACATATTGCCAGGTACCAGGGAGATGGCAAAGGGGACCAGCCAACAGTTCAGGGTTGGTGTCTGGGACTGCGAGAAATGAAGAGCTGGTGATCCAAATGAGGGCTCTTGCTTTGCTGCAAAACTGCAGTGCAAGAGCCCTATGTTCGGTATGTGTCGTGGGCTGACCTTTGTCCACGCCCACCACTGCCCAAACTGCTGGCCACTCACATCGCTGTCTCCTGGCCCACACGACCACTCCACAGACCCCTGCTCTCAGCTGGCTTTCATTCTCCTGTAGCAAGAGCCAAAAATCCGTTCTGAGGTTGGCTGTGCTGCCCTGGGCTTTGGTGACCTTGTGGGAGATTTATGATCAAACTATACCCATGTGCTGACCATCCTGGATTAACAACTGTTAACAATGTGTCATGTTTCTGCTGTCTTTCTGCACAGGAATCAGGATTCTTGATACTGCAACTGTTTAGTTTACTTTTATCATTCTCTATCTCCCTCATTAAGGAGTTTGGAGCCGCTCCTTCTAGTATATTTTGTTTACTTTAAAGCATATGCACATATACATATGTGTCTATAAACAGGTACAATATTGTTTTACTTGGGCATTCAAAAATTACTTAAATGTCTCATATATATCATCTGTATTGTCTTATATCTTTTATTTCTTCACACACTGTGTGTTAGATATCTAGTCAATAAACTTTTTACAGTAATTGGTGCATAAGCTGAATCCCTTAAGATGGGAATGGATAAGGGAAATAATCACATTTTGATATTTTCCCTGGTTTATCACGTATCGGTCTTTAGATCAGTATTTCTTAAACTGACATTCATATGTACTGTGGAAGTAGAAATGGGCTTTGTTCGGGAGATGTGTGGATGAACTTGTGTGTGTGTGTGTGTGTGTGTGTGTGTGTGTGTGTGTGTGTGTGTGTGTTTATAAATGTGTATTTACATATAACTGTATTATTTCTGGGAACATGCTCCACAGCTTTCATCAGATTCCAAGAGGACTTCCTAAGTTCCAATTTCTGGAACTACCTTTTTTTTTTTTTTTGCGGTACATGGGCCTCTCACTGTTGTGGCCTCTCCTTTTGTGGAGCACAGGCTCCGGACACATAGGCTCAGCGGCCATGGCTCATGGGCCCAGCCGCTCCACGGCATGTGGGATCCTCCCAGACTGGGGTACGAACCCGTGTCCTCTGCATCGGCAGGCGGACTCTCAACCACTGTGCCACCTGGGAAGCCCTGGAACTACCTTTTAAGAGCTCTAATTAATTTCAGTGCCACAATTGAGGTAAAAGTTTGTTGGTACTAAAATAATGTAAAGAGGAAGCTATGTGTCTTAGTCCATTTGGTCTGTTATAACAAAATGCCACAGACTGAGTGGTTTATAAACAACTGAAATTTATTTCTCACAGTTTTGGAGGCTAGGACGTCCAAGGTCAAGGTGACAGCATGGTCACCTTCTGATGAGAGCTCTCCTCTTGGTTCATGACCAATGCCTCTTGTTGTGTCCTCACATGGAAGGGGCTAGGAGTCTCTCCAGAGCCTCTTTTATAAGGGCACTAATCCCATTCATGAGGGCTCCACCCTTATGACCTAAGCATGTCCTAAAGACCCACCTCCACTACTATCATCTTTGGGGGCTAGGATTTTAACATACAAATTTGGGGGGACACAAACATTCAGACCACAGCACTGTGATGAAATCTCCTATGTTGGAAAATGTAGAGATGAGTTTTTGAAATCATAAATATCTGTTTATTTTAATCTATCTAGATATTTTATGTCACGTGGGAATATTTAACCCCAAAAATATAATAATTAAATCAATTATTACATCTTTGAATTTTAGAAATAAGCATCAGTTACCAAGGATCTTATACAGGGAATTCAATGAACAAAGAGGTGACTGGTCTAGTGACCTTTTAATTATTCCTATGAATAATCTAATCCAACCTCTCTATTTTATAGATGGGGAACCTGAGACCCAGACAACTGGAGGTGTTTATATACAATTACCTTTTTTAGATTCAAGATCATTGCAGTGTCATGGAGAATTTCAAAGGTCAGTTTGGTGTGGGGAGAAAAAGAGACGTGGTCATTTTTTTTCAAATCCTTGTCAGACATTGGGAAGTGGGTTAAGAGTAAAAACTGACTTTCTTGTTATTCTCTAGAAGTAGCTGGCTTAGGAAAACCCAAAGCTGTGAATCAGGAAGCATGATGCAAAGTAATTTACACAAATGTTAGACACTTGATAAGTTCGATTTTCTAGCCATAGATACAAATGCAAACATCTAACAAGTGTGCTTTCAGAATGTGTTTAGTGGAAATATTGGAGGAGAGTACCGATGGATCTGTCCTCGTGGAGCCATTAACGCTTTGAGTTCTGAAGCAATGGGATGTTAGTAAGACACTGACCTTGTATTTTTGTTTCTTAGTTGCTGAAAAAGAGCTTTGGGAAAGAGCTTCTTCTCTCACTCACATCAATCATTTAGCTACTTTTAGAAAAAGAATTTTAGAGGTAGAAAGGGTAGAAGTTAATCTTGCCCTATAATTTTGCAGGTGAAAAATGAATAAAAAGAAGTTGAAAAATTCAGCTAGAGTCATGGGTTAATCGCGGCAGGAGACCCTTTGTTCTTGCTTCTCCTCTCTGCAGAGGTTGCCAGAGAGTGGTGTGTATTTGCTGGTTCAGGATGCTGTTCTGTGTAAGTGTCACATTTCAGTGGGTGAAGGAAGATCTGTGCATGCAGTTAAAATGTGTTTGAGAGGACAGAATTTTTATCTAATGCTTCCAAATCCCTACAAGTGGACTCAAAATCCTGATTATTTTTAGAGCAACTATAGTGCTAACATCTGTGATGAGTAATGAAGGGACCGCAGTTTTCAAAACTGTAAATGAACAGAACTAACAGCAAAGGACACCCACTTTATTACAGCACTTGTCGTAGCCACTCACTCTTGGTTTATCTATCTTCCTTTCTTTTCTTTATTTTCACCAACTCACTTTTTTTAACTTTATTTTTTAGAGCAGTTTTAGATTTACAGAATATTTGCAAAGATGGTAAGAGAGTTCTCGTTTACCCTACACCCAGATCCCCCTATTATGAAGCATCTTGGATATAGCGTGGTGCATTCGTTACACTTAATGAGCCTATACTGATGCATTACTATTAACAAGAGTCAATATTTCATTTCCATTCCTTTAGTTTTCACCTTATATTCTTTTCTGTCTGAGGATCCCATCCAGGAACCACATTTCATTTGGTTGTTATGTCTCCTTAGCTCCATTTGGCACTGATAGTTTCTCAGACGTTCTTTCTTTCTTTTTTAAGACCTTGACAGTTTTGATGGATACTGGTAAGTTATTTTGCAGAATGTCCTTCAGTTGGGATTTGTCTGATGTTTTTCTCATGATTAGACTGGAGTTATGGGTTTGGGGGAGGAAGACCACAGGGGCTAAGCACCTCTCTCATCACATCTTGTCAAGGGCACCTACCATCAACTGTCCATGTTTGCCTTGACAACCTGGCAGAGGTTTTGATTCCTCCACTGTAAGTTACTCTCCTCTTGACCCCCTTTCCATTCTGTCCTCTCTGGAAGGAAGTCCCTATGTGCAGTCTGCACTGGGGAGGTAGGGGAGTCACACTCCACCTTTTTAAGGTGGGGAATCTACAAAATGGTATGAAATTTTCTACAGAGGAAATTTGTCTCTTCTCCCTTATTTATGTACCTATTATTTATTCAATCATTTTTATATCTGTACGGACTCAATATTTATTTTGTACTTTGGGTTATAACCCAATAATACTTTATTTTGTCACACATATGGTCCCAGCTTTGGTCCTGGGGTGTTTTTGCAGTTGGCTCCCACGTCCCTTGGACATACTCCCCATTGTAGGTTTTTGTCGTAGTTGTTGTTTTGAGCACTTCCTGACTTCCTGGAACTACAACTTGCTCCAGGCTCACCTTATGTATTTCCTGTCCCAGTACTAGAATACTGACCCATCTTTCATAATTATTTTAAATGTATTTTAGAGTGTGATATTGTGTGTGTGTGTGAGAGAGAGAGAGATTAAAACCACTGGCTGGATGACCTCCACGTCTCCTTCAGGTTTAATCTCCACCCTTGTCCCCCTGCTCTGTGTCCAGAGAGGCTGACCTCTCTGGAATAATAAAGAGGCCCTTGATACCTGGGCCCTGGCAGTGGGACGCCCCAGGTGGAGACAAAGGGGAGCTGGTAATGAGTCTGGCTATTTGTCTGTTGGTTCTTCCTCTGCAGTGGGGACTCCTTGGGACTCATGCCCTGCTGAGGGTCTCAGCTCACTTAAGCCAGTCCTCTCTGCATGGGCTCCTCTGTCTCCAGTACCCCTGCCCCACGACCCCTTCACACCCCCTTCCAACTCCCCACTTTGGCCCCTTCACTGGCCCAGGGCACTGCCCTAAATCTTGTACTTTTCTTCCACCTTGCCCATGTTTTTGTAGACAGACCTTTAATTGAGCTCCTCAAATGTCCTAATTCGATTGTATCAGCTCTTTCCTGCTGGGACTGTCTCTAATAAATTTTTGGAATAAGGTATATTTGAGGAAGAACTGAAGAAAAGGAGTGAGTGAGAGTCAGAGAAATAGCAAGAGAGATCAAAAGAGAGAAGAGATTAAGAAACGGTGGCGCAGTGGTTGAGGGTCCGCCTGCTGATGCAGGGGATGCAGGTTCGTGCCCCGGTCCGGGAGGATCCCACATGCCGCGGAGCAGCTAGGCCCGTGAGCCATGGCCGCTGAGCCTGCGCGTCCGGAACCTGTGCTCCGCAACGGGAGAGGCCACAATAGTGAGAGGCCTGCGTACCGCAAAAAAAAAAAAAAAAAAGGTTTGGGATTGACGTGTACACACTGCTATTTAATATGGAAAACCAACAAGGACCTACTGTACAGCAGAGGAAACGCTGCTCAATATTCTGTGATAACCTAAATGGGAAAAGAATTTGAAAAAGGATAGATCCATGTACGTGTATAACTGAATCACTCTGCTTCATAATTGAAACTCATGCAACATTGTTAGTCTACTATGCTCCAACATAAAATAAAAATTAAAAAAAAGAAAATGTGATCAGAACATACAAGTATGTCTTACACCAACTTGAAGGAAGATGCTTGGATCAATGGCAGAGGACAGGTTTCTAACTTTCATCCAATCTGTACATTCTTATTCCTCTCACAGTAAAGAATAATTTTAGATCTGTGTGGGGATAGACAATTTTGTTTTAGAATTTAACTTTAGAGCTAATAATTTTAATATGTGGAGTTATTATTCATGTCTTACAGCATCCTGACAGTGTGTTAGATACTGAATTCTCAAGTAGATTCAGTAAACATTTCTTATTCGTAGAAAACAACTGGGAAAGTTCCAAATTTATGCCTTTATGAGGTTTCATATTTCCATTTGATTACATTGGCTGTCTTCTTAATGAAGGGAAAAATCTTATCATAGACAGTCCTTTAGATTTTGCAGTAAATATGGTGAAAGCGTGTTCTCAGGTAAAAGAACCTTGAATCTCCAGGTTGCTTAGCATGCTGGCTGCATTATAAAATTTCCAATGAATACTGAAATGTAAACATAGTTAACTACTTACAACAATCTAAAGATGCATCTTTTATTGTATACTGTGTAGGTAGGCACTTAATATGTATCACTTAATTCTCAAAGCAATCCGTTCTGTTAGAATTGTGAGTTTTATAGATGAGAAAATTAGATGGAGAGACTAAGGCACTTGCCAAAAAACACAGAAAGACCACAAAAAACAGAAATCACACCACTGGGACTGGAAAACGAGTCTTCCTAACCATAAACCCTGTGCTTTTACAATTATACTATTAGTTAATGTTGCCATTTACTCTTGGGGGCAATTAATTTATAAGTATACAGACACTAAAATATGAAAATACATTCCCGGGAACATCTCATTTTACACAGTGCACTAAATTTTTGGTTAATGTTGAAAAGGCTTTTACTCTATGTCCTGTGTTTTAAATAAACTTCAACTTTTTCTTTTCTCGAAAATGCTTAAAATAGTCTATTACCGATGCTCACATACGACTGAATAAGACAGAACAACTGGCTCAAACATGCTTTCATGGTTTTGATTACCATTTGGTGTCAAGGTATTTAATTGTGGTTTTATTTCAGAGAAACAAACAGTCAAAGTTATATTTGTGGGAACAAGAAATAAAAGTGACTTCTTTTTCTCCTTCTGAAGTTTTGAACTGAGGTCGTTTACTTAGTCTGATCAGACTTTTGCTTGGTGTGAAAAGAGAATGGAGACACATTGTTTTAATCCAAGGAAAAGTAGCTGATTTGCATACATTCAGTGTGAGTTCACACAGGCCTGTTAACATCAGTGTTTAAGGAGACAGGGTCTTGGACAACTCTTTTGACTGTAATTTAAATAATGATTTATTCACCGAGCTGTAATGCAGTTCTTTCTTTTTCTCATCCATTCCACAAATTACTTTTTTATTGAAGTATAGTTGATTTACAATATTGTGTTAGTTTCAGTGTATAGCAAAGAGATTCAGTTATTCATATATATATATATTCCCTTTCAGTTCTTTTCTCTTATAGGTTATTACAGGATATTGAGTATAGTTACATGTGCTATACAGTAGGTCCTTGTTGTTTATCTGTTATATATATAGTAGTGTGTATCTGTTAATCCCAAACTCCTAATTTATCCCTCATCCCCTCTTTCCCCTATGGTAACCATAAGTTTGGTTTCTATTGACAAATGAATGGATAAAGAAGATATGGTTTATGGATATATTTATATATATATATATATATATATATATATGATGGAATATTACTCAGCCACAAAAAAGAATGAAACAATGCCATTTGCAGCAACATGGATGGACCTAGAGATTATCACACTAAGTGAAGTAAGCCAGACAAAGACAAATATGATATCACTTATATGTGAAATCTAAAAAAATGATACAAATGAAGGTATTTTCCACAAATAATTTTTGAAGACTATATTTCAACAGATATTTTCACGTGTTAGGTGTCCTACCAGGCACTGCAATGACCATGCTCTACATAAACCCAACCTTTTCTTAGTATTGGTTGTTATCATGTCTAAACACACTCTGCAACTATGTTACAAATTTAAAATGGGACTGGAAATTGTGAAGGGCTCCCAGAGCCCCAGAGGATCAGGCTGAGGAGGTGCTTGGAGACATGAGACCTTCCAGAATGATGCCATCTCTACGTGTTTCTGGAGGCTGGAAGATGGGGAGCTGGGGATTTTCTCAAAGTCAAGGAGCAAAAGCAAGGACCCTTGACCCCTGACTCCCGGGTCTGTTCTCAAACAGAATGCAGGCTTGCATAGGAATACTGAGGGAGTCATTTATTCATTCATTCGTTCATCTGTTGGCTCAGTCAGTTAGCACATATTTATTGAGCATCTTCTCCAGGCAGGTGAGGCACTGGGCTAGAGGTTGGGTGCTCATTGTGGACAGAACAGAGCAGGTAGGGCCCTCATGTGACAGCGCTTCTGTCCAGTTAAGGTAAGACACTCACTTCCTTCACTCAGTGAGAAGATATTAAGTAAGTCTAATATAATTTATTAAATGAGTGGATTCAACTCTGAGTACAGGAGAAACTGTAGAAAGCTGATAATTAGAGAACAGAATAGGGAGGAAGAAGAGAGAATATGGAAGCTTGTCTAAGGTTGTTTTGGGAAGGGATAGGCTGGGCTAGGATTCCTTGAGGATGTGAAGCTCTGTTGTAAACTGAAGGTGGGGGGGTTTGCCAAGTGGGCATTGAGATGGGGGTAGGTGAGCCTGTTTCCTGCTCCAGCCACGGAATATGCAGAGAAGGGATTTTCTAACAGAAATTCATAAGTTTATGAAGAAATATATAATGATCATCTTTATGCTGTGCTGACTTGGTGCCACCACGTTCTCAAAGCTTTACATCTGCTGATTTATTAATCCTCATACCAGCACTCTGAGACAGAGGAGTATTATTCCCACATTATGGCAGAGGAGGACACTGAAAATTACAGAAGTTAAAAACCTCATGCAAAATCATACGGGAGGGATGGATGAGATGGAATTCCAACTACGATGTATGGGTCAGTGTCCCTGCCTTCAGCCACGATCTTACTTCTTTCAGAACGTAAAACAGGTAGTATTTTATGCCTTCCTAGTCCTCTATAGTTGGAGTTCAATTTCTACAGTTGGGAAAAATTACTGAAACCCCCAAATAATTTGAATTTATGCCTTGTCATACTGTATTTGCTTAATGAATGCAAGCTTCTATATTTCCTTTCATTTGTGGGTTTATGAACGTTGGCCTTATACTTTATAGGTGGTTTGATTTTTTTTTTAAGATGTCTAACTTGCCATAATTAAAGGGACTGACTTGGGACAAAAACACTTCTCTCCTACTTGTAACAATCCAGCACCAAACATACAAAAAGAAAAAAAAAATACACAACCCGCTAGCTCAGACAAGCAGTACTTTATACTTGTAACTCTCCTGCTATTTAATATACGTACCTTGCCCAGTTTCTGGTCTGGTTCTCTTCCCCTAGGTTTTCCTCTGTATCATTTTTGTGGCTGCTTCATTTCTGTTTAATATTTGCTTATTTTTGTTGAAATCCCCAGTGCAGAAACCCACAAACCAAACAAATACTAACGGAAAACACTGAGCAGCTCATATGTCCTTGGAGACACTCAATTTTTTTTTGTTGTTGTTTGTTTGCTCCCATATGTCATATCCTCTGCTCAGAGAGATCAACAGTTTTTAGCACACAGATCAATATTCTCTTAACCCAGACCTAATCTGAGGAGAGTCTCCCTGTGTTTCACCTTGGCCTACTCCTCTCTTCTGAAGTTGCCTCTTTTTTTTTCCCCCAGCAATAATTTTGTCTGAGTAAGACAGCAATTTTTCATCCTTTGGTCAAAACTGGTGACAAAAGAGGGAATAATGATTGCTGACATACGAAATGATAGATCTGACACGTGGCGTGCTGAGCTGGGAGCTTTCACATGCCAGCGTAGTAAGACTGATAAGCAGGCTGATGGTGCTCCTGACGCAGCTGATGCTTCCCACCCCCACCTCTAGTACCAAAACAGCCTCCCTGATCTTTCCTTTCCTTTTTTTTTTTTTTTTGGTCTTTTTCTTGAAGAAGTTTTGTCTCTGACTCTGGACAGGAATTAAGTCAATGCACTGCTGTCCCAGTTCAAGTCCACGTTTGCCCGTCGCGCAAAAATGATCAATGTAGCTTGTCCCAAGCAAAGAATATACCTTTACCCACTGAATTGAAGTGCTGTTTTTATTAAATGTTAACTTTCTGAATATATATATAAAAAAAGATCAATCTATGCCCTTTTCTCTAGCACGGCAAGGGCAATACAGCACGCTACTTGAGGAAATATTAACAAATATAGCCAGTGAGAGGGAAACAGATGGGGCGAAGAAATTGAACCAGCAGATTTCTGGATGGTATTCAATGAGTGGAGTTTTCTAATACTGAAACAGAACTGCTCTTTAATTTTTCTGAGCATCCACAGAGAAGAAACACCTCTCCCCAGCCTCCTGGTCTCCCTGTGAAAGACCTCCACCAAGGGACACAAAAGGGTCCCTTTCTTAATCCTTCTGGCAGAAGCGAATTAGCGCTTACAAAAGCGAGTGCCAGGAGGGAGGGCAGAGACGTGCTCCCGGCCCTAGATCTGGTTCCCTGGGACAGACACAGTGACCTAGATGCCACAGAGCAGGGCTCCAGCCTGGGATCCCGTTACATCTTTACACACAAAAGCTTCTTTCAGAATCTAAACTAACCAAACAGGAACAATTTTTATTCCTGCCTGGGCTCCTCCAGAGCATGTGTTCACATTTAAAACCCTGCCCCATGTGCCATTTGCCTGCGTCCAGACTTATTTGTATTCTTTGATTTGCAAACCACGGCTGCTCTCGTCACCGGTAGCCCGTAAACAACAGTACATACAATTTACCTTGTAAAATAAACCCAGCTCCAGATTCCTGCTCTCTCCTTTTCCTGGCCCACTGTAGTATTTGCCTGGGGAGCTATGGCTTTTTCACCATTGCAAATTTGCCAGGAACAGCTCAATATCACCCCTTTACCCTACAGGATAAAATGTATAAATATTCTAAAGAAATGTATAAACAGTCTAAGGTGATGCTATTTACAAAGCCACAAGATGGCTACTTTGAACTTTCATTTAAAAGACAGTTTTAGAAAGAATTTTTCAAACTACCTCAAAAAAGTGATCCTGTTTTTTTAAAACTGTCAAGCATCCCAAGTCCATACATGCTAAATGCATAAGGAAAAAATTATAGATACATGATCGAATGCATGTTTCAATCCTCAGAGCCAGTTTTCTTTCTTTTTCCATTTTTTTTTCTTTTTTGGTGTGTGTGTGTGTGTGTGTGTGTGTGTGTGTGTGTTGATGAAAAACATTTTTCTTGTGATACATTAATCGGCACATCCTATGGTATTTTTCACAGTTTCTACATGTTTGACATTTTAGCCAAACCTGTTAGGAGGGGGAGTCAGATTGGAGAACTACAATATTTAGCTTTCAATAACCACCGCCAATGTAATAGCTGAAGGAATGTAAAGTTCCAGGGGGATGATTTTTAATATAATTTTTAAGCACACAGAGATTTACTACAAAATAGTTCATGAGAGATAATCAAGTGACTTTTAAAAGATGTATATAAATATTTTGAGATGTGTGTCTTGTGAGGAGAAAAAGAGGAGGGGAAGTTAAATAGGGGGAAAATCTGGCAGAAATCACGTTTCCCATAATGAGAAATACTCTGTAGAAAACAGGTCTAGAATAAGTTGCTATTTTTTATTCTTTTCCTTATGAACTAGATTTCTCACAAAATCTTGAATTACCTGAAATTTGTTTGTTGGCGTGTGTGTTTACAATGAACCTTAAGGTCATGAGTTAGGGTGCGCGTCCTTAGCCTAGCAGCTCCTAAGTGAGAAGTGTGCGTAGTCTTCTGGCATTTTCTTTTTAATAGCAATTCCAAGTACAGAATTGCTGAAATGTAGAATCATTTTTGAACATGCACCCTGAGGCCACAGGACAATCAGGAACATTTCTAGGGAGTCAATAAAATAAAACTAAAAGCAGCAGCTGCGTGCTTTGGAAAGCAGTGCTATTGCTCTTGGTGGCCTCGCCCTTCACCTTGGTCTGTTTTCTCATCAGCCAGTAACTCCTCTTGAAGCTGGAGGGACTCAGAACCCAGCCCAGAGCCCAGACCTGCCTCTGCCTCACTTGGAGTCTTTTCTGCAGGAAAAAGGTCCTTCTGTATAAGAGACTTTGTGGACACTTCCTGCCAAGGGGGTATTTACATTATCACTTCATCGCCAAAGCATCCTCTGATAGACATGATTCGGTCAAGTGTCCTGCCTTTCTTCTCAGAGTCCTACTCATTGTAGGACACAAAGAGTTAAGATGATGTTTCTTGTTGTAAAATTAATCAGATTCATATTCATAAATGTCATGCTGGCACCTTTTCCTTCTCACACATTACGGTTTCGAGTCTTTGCTATGAGGGAATAATGAAGGCAGGATATGCAGCGCCATATACCGTGCATCTTCTTGTCAGTCTGCATAAGAAGTGAATTGTATCTGCTGCTAAGGGGGTCATAGAGCAGTGAGTTAAGAAGACTGCTTAAAGAAATGACGTGTCAAAGGAAACAGAGACTTATTTTTTTAGCATTTTCTAGGTGGATTGTCTTTTTGGAAATGAAATGTCCCCAGATACCCCCAGGCGATACAGTCTGGTTACTTTTAATGGCTACTGACCAAGGAACGTTCAAGTTCTCTGAACTTACTTACCAAGATCAATAAAACAAAAATAACCTCTTCCAAGGCAAATCTGAACACCACCAGGAGAGGGACAGCCTGCTGCCTGTCCTACACTGGGGACAGGGTGGCTACCAGTTCAGCGCTGGCATCACATTGCCTGGAGGAGAATCACTCAGTTCTGCCTGAGGGCAAGAGTTATCTGGACCAAGCGATTCAACCTCATCCAGCCCCTTCCATCATAAATGAGGAGGATAACAGTACTTATCTCACAGAATTCTTGCAAAGATTAAGGTTGTTAAATCACATAAAACTTTTGAAATATGCTGCCTCATAGACTGAATGCCTCTACAACTGTTAGCTCTTAATATAGATTCATTAATTCTTTTTTTTTTTTTTTTTTTTTTTTTTTTTTTTTTTTTGCAGTACGCAGGCCTCTCACTGCTGTGGCCTCACCCCTTGCAGAGCACAGGCTCCGGACGCTCAGGCTCAGCGGCCATGGCTCACGGGCCCAGCCGCTCTGCAGCATGTGGGATCTTCCCGGGCTGGGGCATGAACCCGTGTCCCCCGCACTGGCAGGCGGACTCTCAACCACTGTGCCACCAGGGAAGCCCTTCATTAATTCTTTAATTTACTTAAAGAATATTTATTCATTACTCGCTAGGTTGAATATTTGGGAGATTCAGGAAAAAGAATTGACTTGGGTCAGATGGATTGAAATGGGTAATATTCTAAGAGGTGGTACTACATAAAATCACTCTATGTAGTAGAGAAAAGAGAGTGCAGTAGCTCGTAACTTAGTAAAAGAGGCAAAATAATCCTCACATATAAACTCCTGCAGGGGTGGGTGGTAGCATCAGAAGTGACCCATGAGAAAACTGAATAACTACACGAAGAATGCAATTAGACCCCTCTCTCACACTCTCACAAAAATTAACTCGAAATGGATTAAAAATGTAAATGTAAGATCCAAAACTGTAAAGCTAGTAGAAGAAAACACTGGGAAACAGCTCCTTGACCCTGGTCTTGGTAAAGCTTCTTTGGATGTGACACCAAACGTGCAAGCAACAAAAGCAAACATCAAACTAAAGAGCTTCTGCATAGAAAAAGAAACCATCAACAAAATGAAAAGGCAACCTACAGAATGGGAGGAAATATTTGTAAACCCTATATCTGACAAGGGGTTAATATCCAAAATATAAGGAACAACTCAATAGCAAAAAGTAAAAAAATAAAAACAAACAAACCAAAAATCCAAACGATTCAATTAAAAAAATGGGCAAAGGACTTAAATAGACATTTTTCGAAAAAAGACATACAAATAGCCAACAGGTACAGGAAAAGATGCTCAGCATCACTAATCATCAGGGAAATGCAAACCAAAACCACAATGAAGTATCACCTCATCCCTGTTGGAATGACCATCACCAAAAAGACAAGAGCTAACAAATGCTGGCAAAGGTGTTGTAAAAAGGAAACCCTCCTACACACTGTTGGTGGGAATGTAAATTGGTGCAGCCACTATGGAAAACAGTATGGAGGCTTCTCAAAAAATTAAAAATAAAACTAGCATAAGAGCCAACAGTTCTGCTTCTGGGTATATACCCGAAGGAAATGAAAACAGTCTTGAAGAGATATCTGCACCCCCATGTTCACTGCAACATTATTCACAATAGCCAAGACGTGGAAACAGCCTAAGTGTCCATGGATGGATGAATGGATAAAGAAGATGTGAAATGGAATATCATTCAGCCATAAAAAAGAAGGAAATACTACCTTTTGGACATTGACCTTGAGGACATTATATTAAGTGAAATAAGTCAGACGGAGAAAAAACAAATCTTGTACATTCTCACTTACATGTGGAATCTAACACTGTCAAACTCATAAAAATAGAGAATAAAATGGTGGTTGGCAGGGGCTGAGGGTAGGTGGGAGAAATGGGGAGAAATGGGGAGAAATGGGGAAAAAACAAATCTTGTACATTCTCACTTACATGTGGAATCTAACACTGTCAAACTCATAAAAATAGAGAATAAAATGGTGGTTGGCAGGGGCTGAGGGTAGGTGGGAGAAATGGGGAGATGTTGGTCAAAGGGTACAAACTTCCAGTTATAAGATGAATAATTTCTGGGGACCTAGTGTACAGCATGGTGACTAGAGTCAGCAACACTGTATTATATACTTGAAAGTTGTCAATAAAGTAGATCTTAAATGTTATCACCCTCTAAAAATGGTAATTATGTGCGGGGATGGAAGTGTTAACTAACCTTACTATGTTACTGTTTTGCATGATATATGTGTATCAAATCATCACTTTATACATCTTAAACTTGCATGTGTCATATGTTAATAATATCTCAATAAAGCTGGAAAAAAAAGAAGTCGTCCAGGAGTCTTTTTCAGTATTTCTCTAGCAGTTTTCACTTTATGTAAGTGATTTCTTTCCTCCTTTTCTCTCTGGACCTCCGGCACTTTTTATATTATTCAGTTTTCCATTCTCTCTCTCTCTCTCTTTCTCCTTCCCCCTCCCAGAAACATCCAAAGTCTGTATTTCAATCTCATCGTAATTCTTTAAGTTAAAGCAGTTGCTGCATTTCAGATGAAAACATCATTCTGTAACTTTTCCCAGTATCACATCATTTGGGAGCATATGGGAAAGCAAGTGCAACTTGGGGTAATAAAGGTTTCTGTCAAAAAGGTATAAAACTATGTTATCCTCTAAAACACACCATTTGATACCTCCTAATGCCAGAGTCTATTGCTATAGTTTTAAACCAGCTTTATTGATTTATAATTTATATATAATAAAATTTACCCCTCATAAGTGTACAATTTTATGAGTTTTGACAACAATATATGTCATGAAACCTTCTCTCCAATATACAGAACATTCTCGTCACCCCAGAAAGTTCCCTTGTGCTACTTTGCAGTTACTCTCCTCCCTGACTTCCGGCTCCCAGCAACCCCTGATCTATAGTTTTTGTTTTGTTTTGTTTTGTTTTGTTTTATATGAATGGACTCATAAAGTGTGTGGTCTTTTGTATCTGGCTTCTTTGACTTAGCGTAATGCTTTGGAATTCATCTATGTTGTTCGTGTATCAATGGTTCTTTTAATTGCTGGAATTCCTTAGGATGGAAATATCAAAATTTATTTATGTATTCACCGGTAAATGGAAATTTGGGTTATTTTTAGTGCTTGGTAATTATGAAAAAACTTCAATTTCATTCTAGCCTTTTTGTGGTATTTACTGGGTAAATACCTAGGAATGGGATTGCTGGGTCATTTGGTAAGTGTATGCGTAACTTTTTAAGGAACTGTCAAATTGTTTTCCAAAGTGGTAAGCCAATTTATGTTCCCATCAGCAGTATATGAATAAATAACTTTTTGACTTTATAGCTGACTTGATTCAATCCCAATTTTGAGATCATCAACTATGACTGAGCAATGTGTCAGGTACCGTCAGGGAGCATCAGATCCTCCACGAGGACTGATCAACATTCATAAACAATGTTAACACAAGGTAGGTTGTGATAATCACTATAATAAAGATAGAAGCAAATTCCTATGGGAATTTATGAGAAGAAAGAAAGGATGAACTTCCATAAACTATTACTTAAAACTAAATAAGGTGATCATTACTACAGTCAGCGTTGTTCAATTCACTTTACTTTGGCCAGACAATTAAACCTTTAAAGCTGTTTTCCCATGGGATTGTTATGAGGTTCAAGTGAGCAAATATAGGTGAAAATTCTGTGAAAAACACCAAGAGCTACCAACACATAAAGAGTTATGCTTGTACTTATCACCATCTTTGTAATCACCAGTTTTACACACCCTGTTTACTAGTCCTGGAATACAAAGATCCTTATAGAGCAGACCATCTCACATTTCATGTGTTCAAATCACTTGGGCATCTTTTTAAAATCAGATTCTGAATTGGTAGGTCTGGAATGTGGCCTGAGGTTATGCATTTCTAGCAACACCCAGGAGAAGAAGATGTGGCTAGAGCCAGGCTGGGGGCTGTCTTTTTGGTAGGGCCCCTATTTTTTTCAGGTTTTGCCGACAGCCTTGGCTCTCTTCTTATTCAGTTTTGACCACCAGGACTATGGATTCTTCCCAATAAACCACTGTGTCCCTGAGTAACCCAATCTCCCATGTCGTTTGGTCCAGCAACAAGTACCCTGGCTCACTGATTCTCGGATTGGAGTGGATTTTTAATTTCCCCTCAACCACCAGAATTAACTCATTAGATTCTTGGACACCTAAGATCTCATGCAACAGTCTCCTTTTGATTGAATCTCACCTACAACACTGCATCCTCTATTCATTTACTGCGTCTGACTCATAATTGCAGTAAAAATGCTCGGTATGTTTTAGGACCATGTGCTTGTCCAATATACTTCCTTTCCCAAAAACCATGAAGCTGAAGAAATTAACATTGGACATGAAACGTATTCAACTCTTCAAATCAAAAGGTGAAAGGTTAAGACAATATGCTTTCAACATACATGACGGACCAAAAACTAAGTTTTCAAATATACAAATAATTATAAATTATTAACCAAAATAAAACTTCTAATGGGGAGGAATTAAAAAGAAGAAATTATATATCAGGAAATTGCAGATGAAGAGGAAGCAGGTGTAGTGTTATTGATATCAGATAAAGTAGAGTGCAGAGAAAAAGGTATTGGAAGAGTCATGGATATTTTATCCACCAGATAACACCACAAAAGACTATTTAATTTTTTTTTAATTTAAAAATTAAAGGAACATTTTGATACTCCTTTCTCTATCTTCAGCAGATAAAGTAGATAAAAAGAAATACAGATTTAATAGGCTTGCATCAAACTTTGCACTCTACACATAAAAAATATACATTGCCTTCAGAAGTATTTGAGACAATTATTGTAGACTCAGTTAAACATTGGTTGAGCCCATTCAATGAACCAAGAGAGTTTACATATTTATTTATTCCTCAAAATAATCCTGTGATGTAGCTCTTGCTGAGGATTTATTGACAAGGTCACAAAATCTCACAGAGTATGAAATTATTAGATTACATAGTCTGAAAGTGATAGATATAGCCAGACTTGACATTTTCTTAACCTTTTTGGGGGACACATTTTAGACTTACAAAAAGCTGCAAAAATAATGCAGACACTTCCCTGTACCTCTCACCAAGCATCCCCTAAAGCTGACATCTTAACCTACAGTTAACATTGATGTAATACTGTTAACAAAAGACCTTATTCACATTTCACTCACCTTTCCACTAATGTCCTTTCTCTATTCCAAGATCCAATCCTGTGTCACACATTGTATTCCTCCTTGGTGTTCTTCAATCTGTCATAATCCTTCCTTCTTACCTTGTCTTCCATGATCTTCATACTTCTGGAGAGTACTTGGTTGTTGTTTTATAAGAATGTCTCTTATTGTGGGTTTGTCTGATGTTTTCTCAGATTCAACTGAAGTTACACAATTTTGGCAGGAACATCACAAATTCGTCTCAGTGCTTCATATGAGTTTCACAAAGTGGTTAAGTCAAATGACTTCTGACACTGACTTTGATCAGTTGGTTAAGGTGTTTTCTGCTGAGTTTCTCCAACTTAAAGTTCCTGTTTTTCTCTTTGTTGCTAAGAAGTATCCTGGGAGACATAGGTAAAGACTTTGCAAATTCTCGTTCTCCTCAACTTTTGGACAATTTTAAAAAATTCATCATTTGCCAGGCAACAAAGTAAATTAAGATAATCTATGGTTTTATTTTGTTAAAATTGAAGTTGTATCTGTCATATTATCTGAGAAAAAAACCTCAACAATGTAATTGTCATTCCACATTGAAACTTATAGAAAAGATACACTAATTGTTTTAGGGCAAGTAAGTAATCAATCTGTAATTTCAGATTATTTAGAAAATAATAGAATTGGGAATGATATGTCTTTAAATTTAATTACAGAAATTACTAAACTTAGAGGAAAATTTCATATTGTTAAATTTCCATAATTGATTTAATAAAGCCTTTTTTTTTCTCACTGTATGCCAAACACTACATTAATTGTGAGCAAAACAGACGTGATTCCTCTAATAGTGATTACAATGAGAAGAAATAAACTTTTCGTCTTAAAAATCTTTAGAGGAAACCATAAAATAAGTCTAAGGAAAATAGGAGAAAAACATAATTAATCAAACAGTAGAATTAATAAGCAGCTTGAAAAGCCAAGTCCTGCCCTCTCGGAAATGCAGACAATGCATGTCAAGGCTAATCAAAGGGACTTCCCTGGCGGTCCAGGGGTTAAGACTCCATGCCTCCACTGCAGGGGACTCGGGTTCGATCCCTGGTCAGGGAACTAAGATCCCATGTGCCACGTGGTGCAGCCAAAGGAAAAAAGCTAATCAGAAAATTCACAAACAGCTTCAAAATCCACAAGCTCCATTAGGAAAGGACAAACTTTTCTCCTACTCTAGGAGGAAGAATTAACAAAGGGGACAGATAGGGAATTCATAAAGAATATATAAAAATAGTCAAGAAACACATTTAACTTCACTAGTAATTAAAACAGTGAGATCCTGTTTTTTCCCAACAAACTTCCACTGAAGACAGAATGGAGAGACCCGGTTGGTGTGGTTGTGTTCAGAACATCTTCACACATGGTGAGTGACAGGGTTATTGGGTCAAGGCCCTTGATGGAAATTTATTTTCTTAAATTTTATTTTTAATTTTTAAAATTATTTATTTAGGTTGCGCTGGGTCTTAGTTGTGGTAGGGGGCTCCTTAGTGTGGCTCATGGGCTCCTTAGTTGAGGGTTACCAGCTCCTTTAGTTGCGGCCAGTGGGCTCCTTAGTTGTGGCATGGGAACTCTTAGTTGTGGCTTGCATGTGGGATCTAGTTCCCTGACCAGGGATCAAACCCTTGTTCCCTGCATTGGAAGGCGGATTCTTAACCACTATACCACCAGGGAAGTCCCGGAAATTTGTTTTTTGTATTACATCAATCACTCTATGATGGTTGTATATTTGATCCATCTCTAAGAAATCTAAGATTATATCCTAAGGATATTCATTCATAGCTTTAGACACAATAATACTCATAATATTATTATGTTGATAATAGTGGGAAAAATAGAAAAAATCTAAATATCAGATAGGGAACTGATTAAATAAACTGTGATAAGTTCATGACACAGGGTATCATGTGAACATTACAAATAATACTGCAGATAAATATTAGTGATGTAGAAGGGTATTCACAAAAGATTTCAAGTTATTAGAGCTTTTCCCCCAAATACTATGTTTAGTATTTTTTTTTTTTTGGTACACGGGCCTCTCACCGTTGTGGCCTTTCCCATTGCGGAGCACAGGCTCCGGACGCGCAGGCTCAGCGGCCATGGCTCACGGGCCCAGCTGCTCCGCAACATGTGGGATCTTCCCAGACCAGGGCACGAACCCGCATCCCCTGCATCGGCAGGCGGACTCCCAACCACTGTGCCACCAGGGAAGCCCCTAGTGTGATTTTTATGATAGTCGTACACAGTATGAATCTATATATCTAGAAACATATTCATAAGTTATTAATAGTGGTTATCAGTGTGAAGCAGGATTATAGATGATTATTACTCTCAGCACCTCCTTCCAATTCAAACAGAATTGAGCTGCCAATGGAAATGTGTATATATATATATATATATATATATATATTTTTTAATGTATGTACTATTATTGTATATATTTTAAAATCTAGTGTTAAAGACACTTAACCAAGCTGTACCAAACTGGCTTTACTTCACATTTTGAACATCATTTTAACTTGTCCTCTTAGTTTTCAACTAGGCCCGTTAATTTCTTTGCTGTTTTATTTTTCCCTAAAGTGAGTGGACTAGAGCAGTACCTTTAAAAATTCATTCACAAATTGTTAATGTAGGTTTTTTCTAAAAAAAAATATTTATTTTATTTTATTTAATTATTTTTTTGGCTGTGTTGGGTCTTCGTTGCTGCGCACGGGCTTTCTCTAGCTGCGGCGAGCAGGGGCTATTCTGCGGTGCGGTGCGCGGGCTTCTCATTGCCGTGGCTTCTCTTGTTGTGGAGCAGGGGCTCTAGGTGCATGGGCTCAGTAGTTGTGGCTCGTGGACTCTAGAGTGCAGGCTCAGTAGTTGTGGCGCACGGGCTTAATTGCTCCGCAGCATGTGGGACCTTTCCAGACCAGGGTTCGAACCTGTGTCCCCTGCACTGGCAGGAGGATTCTTAACCACTGCACCACCAGGGAAGTCCCAATATAGGTTTTAAAACATGGGACTGCTTACTGTTTCTCGTGTATTGTACACTTGTACATATTTGTCCTCTATTTTTGATTACTTGGGCTTTGACTTTTCCCTCAGTGATTATCTTAAAAAGGGGTACTTTGACCCCTTTCCACATTCTTAGATACAAACAAGCAAACAAACAAACAAAAACTTAAAGCTTAGTGACTCTCCTCCCTGCTTCCAGCAAGTTTGGGAACTTGGTGATTTGCACAATTCAATGCCCAGTGGCTCTTGATTTATATTTTACATTGCTTTTTGAATTTTTTCCGTCTATCTTTTTCCTTATTTACATTTGAGTCATTTAATTATTATTAGCACGTCTTTCCACTGGCAACTGCAGCTGCTTTGGCTGCGACACATTGCGCAATTACATCTGCTCCCTTTCCATGGTCATAGAGCCACACGTGACTAGCTGGGACAGTCAGAGAGATGGCACTATTCCCATTTTAAAGATTTTTAAGTTTTGGTTTTTCTCCAAAACATTAGTAATGGATTCTTAGCACTTTCTTGGTGTTGTACCTCTGTGCCACCAGTCATGGAAATCTCCTCCATGCTGCTAATTACCACAGGGGTGCAGCAGGCAGGGCGCTGGGTGGGGAGCGTCTCCTGGGGAATTCAGAAAACTGAACATTTGATAGGTCCTGGTAGAGAGGAAATATGGGTATCCAGTAATAATTTCATTAGTGAATAACATCTGAGAATCTTTATATATAATCAGCCCAGTGTAACATGAATTGGAGGGGCTGACAAACATCTGCATACTCCTTCTCAGATCCCAAACCCTCCAGCCTGATCTCAGAAAGAGAAATACCTACTCAAGACAGCTTTCCCCTGTTAGATGGGTAATTCACATCATTGACAGGTTTGCTTAAACTGTTTTTCACTAAATGGGTAATTATGACAGAAAATCTCAGCATTCAAGGGCATTTGTTATTACACTCCTTGAAAATAAATGTTATTCTAAGTCGTGTTGGAATACCTGACAATTACACATGACGTGTGTGTATGTGTATCTGTGTGTAGTAAGTCCTGATTCAGCCAGAATCCCTATGCCAAGGACATCTGGATTCTTTTCTTTTTTTTTCTAGATATTTTAATTTTTATTGGAGTATAGTTGATTTACAATGTTGTGTTACTTTCTGCTGTTCAGCAAAGTGAATCAGTTATACGTGAACATATATCCACTTTTTTTAAGATTTTTTTCCCCATATGAGTCTTTACAGAGTATTGAGTAGAGTTCCCTGTGCTATACAGTAGGTCCTTATTAGTTATCTATTTTATATATAATAGTGTGTATATGTCATATTTTCTTTATGAAGAAACCTGAACTTAAATTCACTTGCTTTATAACTAAGATTTCAACGAGTTTAAATTTCCTGAGGCTTTAGCTCGAGTTATATTCCAGAAACTACTTATGAAAACTGAAATCAGATATTGTCAAATTCCTTCATAAGAAATTTACTTCTTATTTCTTGATTCAGGGTATATTGAGTGCCTGCTTGGTACCTGGGACTTGGGTAGTAGCTATCTGCTATTTGCTAGGTGTCCCATTGTAACTCCTAGGCATTGAGGGTGGGAGAAACATGAGAAAAGCTTTTGAAAAGCACACATTCTGGTTATTCCTTTCACTACAGTTGTTTCTATTCCCCTTTCACCTCAGTTTCCTCTTTTGTAAAGTAACAAAAGTTGAACCACACTGTGCTATTACCTCTTTGCTGCCATCCTAGGGAGGTGATTTTCTATGTCTTTGCAGTTGTCAAACTATAGCCCACCCAGGTCTCCCCATAAAGAATGTGTAGCATTGTGGTTAAAGGCAGGAACTTCAGAATCTGACAGAACTGGGTGTAGATCTCAGCTCTGCCTATTGCTGCCATGAGACCCTCAACAAGAGTCTTGACCTCTCTGTGCCTCAGTTTCCCCTTGTATAAAGTAGTGATGGAGGATATCTTTGTGATTTGGAGGATTAAAGGCTGAGCACAACACCTTTCACAAAGCAAGTGTTCAATTAATAGTAACTGCTATGGAATCATCAATGGTAGACATTGACAAATACCACTGGAATAAATTCCTCCATAATTACGTGACATCCCTTTGATACATGTATTTCAAGGTCTGGGATAGAAAATCAGTGTGATCATTTGTTTTGGCACATTCTCCTGATTACTGTAGCTTTATGTTGTCTTCAAGTCAGGTAGTGGCAGTCCTCCAACTTTGTTCTTCTACTTAAAACTGCATTGGCTATTGTGGGTCTTTTGCCTCTTCATCCAGACTTCAGAATCTGTTTGTCGATATCCACAGAACAACTTGCTGAGATTTTGATTGGCATTGCGTTGAATTTATAGATCATGTTGGGAAGTACTGACATTTTGACAGTATTGAGTCTTCCTATCTATGAACATGGAATATTTCTCTCATAGTTTTTCTTTGATTTCTTTCACCAGAGTTTTGTAGTTTTCCTCATATACATCTTGTATATATTTTGTTAGATTTATACCAAATTATTTCATTTGGGGGGGTGATGATGTAAATGGTATTGTGTTTTTAGTTTCAAATTTCACTGTTTGATTGTTGGTATATGGGAAAGTGGTTGACTTTTGTATATTAACCTTGTCTCCTGAAACCTTTCTATCATTGTTTATTAATTGCAGGATTTTTTTGTCAGTTCTTTTTGATTTTCTACATATGAGATGATGCCATCAGTGAACAAAGAGAGTTTTGTTTTTTCCTCCCCAATTTGTATACCTTTTATTCCTTTTTTGTCATAATGCATTAACTAAAACTCAGTATGATGTTGAAAAACAGTGGTGAGAGGGGGCACCCTTGCCTTGTCCTTAATCTTAGAGGACAAGCATCTCATTTCTTACCATTAAGTCTGATGTTCCTTGTAGGTTTTGTATAGCTATTTCTTATCAAGGTGAGGAAGTTCCCCTCTAATCCTCGTGAGAATTTTTATCATGAATGGATGCCGGATTTTGTCCACTGTTTTTCCTGCGCCTATTGATATGATCAAATGATTTTTCTTCTTTAGCTCGTTCATGTATTGGATTATATCAATTGATTTTCAAATGTGGAACCAGACTTGCCTACCTGGGATAAACCCTACTTGTCATGGTGCATAATTCTTTTTATACATTGTTGGATTCAACTGGCTAATAGTTTGTTCAGGATTTTTACATCTATGTTCGTGAGAGATATTGGTCTGTAGTTTTCCTCCTTGGAATGTCTTTGTCTGGTTTTGGTATTAGGGTGATGCTGGCCTCGTAGAACGAGTTAGGAAGTGTTCCCTCTGCTTCTGCCTCCTGAAAGAGATTATAGAGAATTGACATGATTTCCTTTTTAAATGTTTGGTAGTGCTCACCAGCGAATCCATCTGGGTCTGGTGTTTACATTTTAAAAGGTTATTAATGGTTCAGTTCCTTTAATGGATACAGGCATATTCAGATTGTCTGTTTTTTCTTGTGTGAGTATTGGCAGATGACTTTTATGGACCTTTCAAGCTGCAACACTCAAGGAACTCTCATTGTCCCATCAGGTGGAAATGTATGCACAGGAACTCTGTCTCAGTTCTGCATCCTCAATCCTAAACTCAGGAGTTGGCACATCATGAATGTTCTTCACTTCAGGCTTATTCGATGAATCAAAACTCTGTGAGTAGGGAAGGGTCCTGACAGCATCTAGGGCAGATGGTGGGTGGATGAGCATACTTTCTGAATGACAAGGGGGCTTTTTATTACTCAAAAAACCTGGGAACCCCTTGTACATAGCACCAACAGACCCTCAATCTCCTGTCAAACAAGGGCTTTGTGCTTCATGGGCAAGTCCCTCTGCTTGACACGTTTTTCAGTTCTTACCCTACTAGGAGTGACAATTTCACAACAGGACTCAAGGGCATTCCTTAGATAAACATTTTCCAAAGAGAGTTCTGTAGGATACCAGTTCTGTGGACTATTCCTAGTTGTCCTGTAGAGAAAAGGTTCCTTAATCAGATATGTGGATGGCCACCAGGCTCATTAGAATTCAACAGCCCCTTTAGGTTTGTCAGAGCCTTTCTTGTGCTCACATTCACTAGGTAATTGCCAATCTTTGACCTATGAGCCTCAGGAGCATCCCCGGGACTAGTATTCTATGGCATAAATTTTGACATGCTGCCGTCAACATTCTTGCATTCACTTCCTCATTCTGCATTCGTACTTGAATGATCTAGGCAGGGCCGTGCTAAGCTCAGGTGTCATGGCTTTATTAGCCCAGGTTTGGCTGAAAGCAGATATGCAGGTACAGGTGTATGGTCAGGTCATTCAAGATGGCTGTTCTCTTCTTCTCTGTACATCACCTGACTGACCAGTGTCTGCTTCACCTACGCCCTACGCACGTGACTCACTTTCCTGCAAACAGGCCCCAGCTGGTGATTGTTCTCATCAAAGGGGCGGTGAACTGGTTTCCCTGGTAACTAATGAGCCCACCTGACTTCAATTCCCCTTTAACTGGCAGTCTCCCCTTCCTCCTCGGAGCGAAGACTGCAACTACGTCCTGCCTGCTGTCCGCCCCATGAGGTGGGCTGTCGCTCCAGGACCTTGCTTCAAACAGGTAAGCTCCCCGATCCGTGAAACCATTGATGTCTCTGTTGCTGACTCCGGGCTCTTTCTTCGGTCTTGAGGCTGGGCAAGCTCAGGCCTTGTAGGCCTGTGGGGCGGTTGGGGGCGGGGGGCAGCCCAACAACAGGGATCCGGTCTCTTCAGGGAACAGCAAACACATTCTTCCCTCATGGGGATGCTCATTAGTTCATCATATGAGGGTGTTACGGACTGAATGTTTGTGTCCCTGAAGCCAAATCTGGCCTCTGTGCCCTGACACTGAATGAAACCTCGGAGACAGAGTTTTTGGTGAAGTAGAAAACAATAGCTTTATTGCTTTGCCAGGCAAAGGGGGCCACAGTGGGCTAATGCCCTCAAGACTGTGTGCCCCACCCTGGAGGGGGTCGTGAGGAGTTTTATAGTAATGGTTCAAAGAGAGCGTGGTCAGTTCGTGGATACTCTTCTGATTGGCTAGTGGTGAGGTAATTGGGAGTCGGCATCACCAACCTTCTGGTTCCAACCGGTCTGGGGTCTCCGTGCTTGTGGGCAGCAGACAGTTAACTTCTCCCGCCTGGAGGGGGTTTCAGTACCTGCAAAACAGCTAAAGGATATTGTTGTGTGTATCCCTTGAGGGGAACCAGGACCCTGCCCCAAGGCTGCACTGTTGTGTCCTGACTGTTCCTCGCTGGTCTCTGCATCCCCTCCCTTCCCTGATTAGCATGTGTGTGAACCTGCCCTTGGAACTCAGGGAAGGTCCTGGAGGCTGAATGAAGCCTATTTCCTGTAATCAAGAGATGGGGTACACGGAAAGGCTTTTGTGCCCAGGAGCCCACAGGGCCCTGCTTGGTATCATCCCTCAGAATATGTATGTGAAGCCCTAATCCCTGGTGCGATGGTATTTGGAGATGTACTCTTTGGGACATTATGAGTATGGGGCCCTTATGACAGGATTAATGTCCTTATAAGAAGAGTCGCTCTCTCTCTCTCTCTCTCTCTCTCTCTCTCTCTCTCTCTCTCTCTCTCTCTCTCTCTCTCTCTCTCCCCCACACACACTCACTTTCACCCTTACCGTGCGTGAGGAGAGAGTGAGAAGGTGGCCATCTGCAAGCTAAAAAGCCAGCTGGTATCAGGAACCAAATCAGCTGTCACCTTAATCTTGGACTTCCAGCCTCTGGATCTGTGAGAAAATACATTTGGGTTGTCTTAAGCTCCCACCCCCGGCCCACCACATCTCCGGTATTTTGGTACCACAGGTGTTCTGGAAGCCTGAGCCGATTAAGGCACTTACTTTCCATTTCTACTCTGTCCACTTCCCCTGTATGTTGGAGGCATATAGATGAAGGTTCCTTTCTAGAAATTACCTGTGGCAGAAGAATTCAATCTCACCCTCCAGAATCAAGTGAAAAGGAGAGATATTTTTCTGTAAAGTTTTCCGGCATGTATTGCATCTGCTGAGCAAGAATGGAACTCTCTCTCTGTGTTAATATTTCAAAGACACTTACAAGGCATCGTGCACTGGGTCTTCCTCCCTGTGTTGAAGGCTCTGCTCATCTCAGTGGGATGGCTGAGGGCAAAGGGAGTGTTGCCTGTGTATACAAATATAGTAATAATGAAGTCATTTATTTTCTCCTGATCCTGTATTTGTGAAAAAACAGAAGAGGATTAAATGTCCCTGTCTTGCTGAGAAGATCACCTGTACATTCTGGATAGGCAAATTCAAATGTAAACAAGATTACATAGACATTTCAAAATACTTTTGGGAACGTGTTTCCGACGAAGCTTAAGAATGTATACATCATCTATTCATTCGAAGAAGAGGTAGTATTGTTACCTAACCACCACATATTTCAGCCCACTATTTTTTTTTGAAGTATCGTGGATTTACAGTGTTGTGTTAGTTTCAGGTGTACAGCAAAGTGACTCAGATATATATTCTTTTTCAGATTCTTTTCCCTTATAGGTTATTACAAAATATTGAGTATGGTTCTCTGTGCTGTACAGTAGGTCCTTGTTGGTTATCTATTTTATATATAGTACTGTGTATAGATTAATCCCAAACTTCTAATTTTTCCCTTCCCCCCTTTCCCCTTTCGTAACCATAAGTTTGTTTTCTATGTCTCTGGGCCACTATTGGTTCTTAATGAGAATTCCACTACATTTATTAAGAACCTACTACGTGTAGACAGTGTATGGGACTCTGGATACACAGAAATACTCAAATGTGATCTGTAGCCTTAAGGGTCTCTGAGCCTAAAGGGGGTAACATACAAGGACACGGGAGAATTATAACTCAGCAAAGTATCACACCCTCCACAGTGCAGAGAGCGGGGGGACATACGAACTATGGTTTGAAAGTGAGATGGAAACTGTTGAAAAGAAATGGAACTTTCTATGAAGACTTTTCGTTAATTCAGACTCCCCCTTGGAAAGTAATAAAGGAACCCAAGTTTGCCTGTGGTTTCTTCTTCTTTCTTTCTTTGCTTGCCTCTCTCCACACTACCATTTCCCACTGCCAGCTGGTTCAGGGTCCTGGATATCTTTGTCTCATACTGACCCTGGGACACTGGGACTTTTCCCCCAGGACAATTGTGTTGAGGCTGCCTTCCTTGGCCTGATTCCTGTACTCATCATCATCATTCCTGCAAAGTTCACTTAGAAAAATTACCTGCCAGGTGCTCATTTCCTCAGGGTCAGGCTTACTGGATTTTAGGAAGATTCTGCTTGACGTCTGCCTTGCCTAGACACATCCATGAGTAAAGAGAGATGGAAAAACAAAGTCTTCTCTCTCAAATTCCTGGAGGAAATATGCTTGCCTGTGATCAGGGATAATATTAAAACATTTAACAGCCATTAAGACAAGGTAACTGAACATTAAGGAAAGCAGCCAGCCATTGGGTTCAAGCAGGATCCCAAAGGAAGGTATATAGGATTCTGGGAGCTGTCGTTTGCAGCCAAAGCAGGGGTGGTAGAGGCCATGATGCCTTGGGGAGGGGCTCTTTCAAATGTATACAGTAAGCCCCTTACATACGAACGAGTTCTGTTATGAGAGCATGTTTGTAAGTCCAATTTGTTCGTAAGTCCAACAAAGTTAGCCTAGGTACCCAGTTAACACAATCGGCTATATAGCACTGTACTTAATAGATTTATAATACTTTTCACACAAATAATACATAAAAAACAAAGAAACACAAAAAATAAAGAAAACTTCTTTTGCGGTATGCGGGCCTCTCACTGCTGTGGCCTCTCCCGTTGCGGAGCACAGGCTCCGGACACGCAGGCTCAGCAGCCATGGCTCACGGGCCCAGCCGCTCTGCGGCATGGGGGATTTTCCCAGACTGGGGCATGAACTCGTGTCCCCTGTATTGGCAGGCGGACTCTCAACCACTGTGCCACCAGGGAAGCCCAAGAAGACATCTTTAATCTTACAGTACAGTACCTTGAAAAGTACAGTAGTACCGGCTACATCACCACTGCTTTCACGCTTGCTTCTGTACATCCTTGTCTTGAAATAAAGATACTGTACTACTGTACTCTATAAAGTACCGTACAGTAAAGTACACAAAAGCACATCCACTTGTAGAGGATGCATGCATGTGACAATGTACGCAGACATGTGAACTAACTTACGTGATTGGACATGTGAATGCATGTTCACATCTTTGAAAGTTCGCAACTTGAAGGTTCGTATGTAGGGGACTTAACGGTACTATTAACTATTGGGATGCCTATGTTGATGTGTACCAGCTGAGTAGCAACCGTGTCTTTATGGTAAATTAATGATATGAAGTCTTTACTTAATAAGAGAATAGAGAACTTGCCATTTGGCTCCAATGATGGGGATTTTAGGGGAGTTAGAAAGGGAAGGTAATGTCATAAAAGGCTGCCCCAGGCAACATGCTGGAGCCTGTTCTCTACTTCTCCTCCCCCTGCTTCTTCTCTCTGTCCTCATCCTCAGACCCAGAACACAGCATGTAGGCAGAAGCTATTACCCACATCCCTGCAGAAGTAACCTTGCTTTTAGCTATTAAGTCAATGACGCTGCTCTGTTATGAAAATATTGTTCAAGTTACAAAGATGCCTTGAATTGGCCCCTTGGTACTTTGCTCAGGCTTTATTTACTTTGATTTCAAACCATAAGTTTGTTTTACCTTTTATTCTACCTAAGCTGGGAACGCCAAAGGTAAAATTAAGTATTTCTTTTGGAAAGATATTTCTGTATGAACTTCTGCAGATTTCTGATTTACGAGTTACCTGCCATTACATGGACATTTTATGAACAGAATCTTCCATACCAGTAGGAAATACAGAAAGATGAGAACTTTTTAAAGGAACATTTAAAATGTTAGCCTCTGTAAACAATACAAAAGAGTAGAAAAATATACTTCAGTTTGCAAATAAAAAGTTTATATTGAACTGTGTTTGGTTGAATGCAAGCCAAGTAAATGACTCTTTAATGCCCTTTAGGAAAGGCAAGTTGGATATGAACCACTGCCTTGCTTCTTCAGTGACTAATCTGAAATAAATGGTAATATAATGCAAAGCAGCTTTAGCAACTAATAAAACTTTTTGTGACTTAGCAATTACTAGAGAGTTCCTGAATGCATTTGTTTATTTTTGACAGCACTGGATTTTGCATTCTCTACACTTGTTTATAAACAAGCAGGAAATTAGCTCCAGAAGGCAGGTGATAGGAAAGATTTTCCAACCAGTGAGAGTTTGTTCCACGTCCACTCGCGGGATGTGGTTGTTTTGGTTTGTTTCATCCCTCATGTTCCCGGACCATCAGTGCCTCCTGGTACTTGGGACGGCTGTGCAAATGGAGGCTTTAACAAACGGCTGGAGAGTGATATCTTACCAGGCCTATGATGGTGTGTTTTCCTTTCAGACAAAGTTCGAAATAGGCCTTTCAGGCTCAGGGAAAAAAGATTAAAAAGTAGCTTTCTCTCTTGATTTGAAAAAACTATGATTTCTTTTTTTCTATTGTCTTGGCGCAGACTTTTAATCGGTAACGTGAGCTTGCCTCCAGCAAATAATGTCTATAGGATGTTTTCCAAACTGAACTATTCTAGGGGGATTTTGAAATGTCTTTACCCCAGTCGCACAGAAAAATTGTGTCACTAGAGAAAATTCAGACGGACATAGAAGCAATAAAAATTCTCAACACGTTTTAAGTAAAAAAGCCCTCTGGAAAAGAAAAAAGTGGAAATTAAAGAAAAACTGCTCAACTAAATACTTTCTGACTAACTAAAAATATGTACACTGGGGAAAAAGCAGACTGTTAACAATGCCAAATTAACAGACACCATCAGCAAAGCTGGTCCATATGTCTGTACTCCCAAAGTTTTACATACCTTTCCAATTAAAACAATGAAATGATTCCTTTAATCAAATACAAATCAGGACCACAATTTCCATTATTTTATGATAAGGAAAAAAATCACAAAAACCTGTAAATCTCAGTATTCCTTTTTTCCAGATGTACCAATTTAATTTGTAATTGTAAGACACTGCCTGGTTTTAATGAATGTGTAACATATGGATTTGTTCATTTCGCTGCCTTTGCATGTAGGGTCCCCAAGAGCAGGCATCAATCTTGTTAATGACAAACAACATTCTGGAGATTAAATATTTTTAGGGATAACAGTTTCTATTACTCTGTTGAGCTGTGCCTACACTGAGGCTCCTGGTCTATAATTTGGACATTTCCGATAGTTGGTTACCATTGTAGTTGGTCTTGCCCATGTGATTATTTTAAAAGTCATTAATCCAACTGTATGTTTAGGTCAAAACAAATAGAACAAACTTTCTCCAAGGCAATGAGATTATAATAATTGCCACTCTAGGCCACTGTGAGCCATGCTGATTAGTTTTACCAAAATTCAGAGTTTTATAATGATTCTGCTACCAAAAAATAGGCATGGGTTTAGAGCAAATTAAAGTATAATTCGATTGCTTCCCTTAATGAGAGCACAGCATCATCTTAAGCATTAAGTCAAAATCAAGTATTGGCACGTGCGCTGGAAGGATTTGTACCTTCTGTTGTTGAGTGGCTCACCTTTTCTGGGATGAAGGATGGGAATTTACCCACAGATAGGGTCCAGGTGAGTCTCTGCCCTGCATGAATTCCCAGGGGAAGTAGGACATTGAAGAAAAGGTGTGGGAAGGGGGTAAAAGCTGGCAGATGGAGAAGCTGACCATGCAAGGACTGTTCAAGATGGGACAGATTTCCTATTTCTGAGGTCACCTGTTGCTTGTACTTAAGAGATGCACTGTGTCCAGCCACACATTTTCTACTTAGGATGATGCCAGTTGGCCAAGAAATGGGACTTTTCACACCTGTAGTTTTCTCTGAGTGTATTTTTTTCTTTTATTTTAGAAAATAGTGTTTAGTGACGGGAAGCTGAATCTTGTTGGTATCCTGTTAGTTAGATTTATTTATAAACAGTATCTCCCTGGGGACTACTTAGCCGCTACGGATAGGGACCATAACTCTATCTTGTCCTACTAGTGACTCTCCCGTAAAATTCCACACTCACTACATCCTAATGTAAGGATTTTATTCAGTGAACACTTACACCACCCTGAGGAATTAGTAACTCTACCATAAATGCTCATTTGTACATTACTAGGTAGAAAGTCTTTAAGGTGAAGGTTTGATGAGCATTTGCAGGTAGAGCGTGAATACAGTACAGTAGTGCCTGCCCTGAGCTGGGCAAGGAGGAAAGGAAGAACTTAGGGATGTCAGGGACTTGGAAACAAACTATTTCTACTCCCGAGTTTGGATGGAAGCCTTCTCTTGTCTTTGATGTGTTAGCACACATGTGGGTATTCAGGGGTTTACCACCTCTACCCTTACTAATCTTCTGATTCCTGGGTTGATGGTCCTTTCTTATGGTGGCAGAATTAAGTCACTTCTCTGAATAGAATTTAAATGCTGTCAGTCAGTTGTATGCTTATTTACTTGCCTTTCCCACTGGGCTAGAAGCTCCGTGAAGATACAGAAATTATCTGTCTTGTTCGCAGGAATTCTGGGCACCCAGTGCACTGCCTGACATATAGTAGGTGCTCAGTAAGTGTTCTGTTTAATTCAAGGATGAATGCAGTTTACCAAACATGCCACATTTATCTCCTTTGTAGTTTTCCTTTGCATATGACAAAATATGTCTTTTGTCCTAATTTCAGTCAGTTTGCTGACTTGCCTTTACATCAATGGGTGAGTATAAATATCTCTTGATTTCTTTAGCCCACGAATGTCAATGTCAAGTTCTACAGCGTAATAAAAATTTCTGTGAAAAGTCATTTGATGAAGGTGTCTTCTACTATTAAAAAATGCCTCCCCAGTCTTTTGGGTGTGAAAAATCAACATCTCACAGTTTTTTTTTTTTCTGCTAAAGGATAATCCCTGAGTAATTTAATGTATCTCCACACTCTGGAGTCCATAGGCCCGTTTGTCAATGCTTACCAAGAGCAGCTCTCTTATTTTCCTTGCGGAAAGCTAAGTGAAAAATTAATCTTTTTTACTTTAATAACCAACGTTATTCCTACACCTGCTTCGAATACTGAAATTATTCTTAAAATTAGGCAAAACGATTGGAAAGTTAACAGTTTATCCTGTGTCCCGTATATTATTTGCACATAACTCATCAGTTAGGCCCTACTACTCTCCAGCATCTGACATTTTGTGTTGCCAACACATGCTCCTAAATTAGTTGTTAAAACTCAAAATGTGTTTTCCCATGGAAGCAAAATTATTATTTTTGTGGTACGCGGGCCTCTCACTGTTGTGGCCTCTCCCGTTGCGGAGCACAGGCTCCAGATGCGCAGGCTCAGCGGCCATGGCTCATGGGCCCAGCCGCTCTGCGGCATGTGGGATCTTTCCGGACCGGGGCACGAACCCGTGTCCCCTGCATCGGCAGGCGGACTCTCAACCACTGCGCCACCAGGGAAGCCCGAAACAAAGGTGATTTGTTTTCCAGGCTAGATTATTGCAGTTTATCTCAGTCCTGTGCTGCCTAACACAACCTAGTGCTCCTAACACCCTCCGTGACGGGGTCCCCTGGTTGGGATTCACACTTTCATCCCCGTTTTCCAGATGAATAGATTCATTACACAGACACCCAATAGGGAAGGCTAAAGAGATAAAGCAAGCACAGAGCAGAGCTTAATTTTGCCCCAGGTCTGCTTGAGCCGAAAGCCCCTAGTCTTCCCATCCTACATCCTTGACTCCACGGAACCTGAATGGAGGTGAGGACACCAAAGGACTAAAGGATGCAGTCTCTCAATAGATACATTGACTCTGCCAATTAGTCATCGTTGGCTTCCCACAGAATAATTTAAACTGCTTTTGGTTAACATTGGAAGTGTTTGAAACAAAACACTTTTCATAAAAGTGGCCCTAAGTAGATGTTGGACGTTCTAATAAGAAGTCAGATTAGTTGATTATGGCCACCATTTTGAATGAAAGCAGAGAAGGGAGTGGATAGACGGAAAGAAACTAAGCATAACGAGACAGAGATAGGAAAGGGGATGCTGTGAAAGGGGAAAAAGGGAGCATCTTAAAAGTTGTCCCACGCATTAATGACCTACAAGGTATTAGAGAAACATCATACAATAATCATGGGTAACAGACACACGTATCGTCTTAGAAGCTCTCTGTGTCATCAGCTACTGGTCTTATTAATAGTAGCTGAGGTTAGGTAGATGATCCTACAGAATATTTAGGATATTTACAGGAGAAGAATATTATTAGCTGGAGAAAAAAATAGTTTTTTAATACGTGATGCCCTAGACTGTTAGGAAGATGAGTCGTCTATGTGACAACTCCCCAAATGTGATCTACTTTTAAGGGAAGATTTTATATATAAGGAGTCTGAAGTGAATGTAAGCACAGTGTTAGCTCTATAATTTTACTGTCAATATAAGCATGATAAACCGTGCCTTTGGTAATGTAAAAATCCAAACACAATAAAGTGAAAATAAAAAAGGGACACAACGGAGCCTATAAGAAAAATATTATGATTACAACTATCTCTATCTCTCTTTTATTAGATTCCTTCTATGCACCAAACATGTTATAGAAGTCCTATGTCATCCTGACAATAATCTTGCATGGTAGATGATATTACCTTATTTTACACATGAAGAAACAGAGTGGGTGAAGTTATGTAACACTCAGGTTCAGCGAGCTGCCAGTGGTAAAGACAGGATTCAAACTATGTTTTTCAGACTTCTTTCCTGTACCCTTTCACTCTGCTGTCCTATAAAGCAAAAAGATGCTGTCTTCGTGGTCTTTGACAAAAAGGAAAGGGAAATCTGAGCCTAACAACACTAACTAACAAATGAGGACCCTTGACTGAGTTAAATTGAGCTTCATTATTTGGTGCTTAGAAACTTATTTGGCATAAAAGTGTGCATTTTCTGTTTTAGTCAACACGAAAATATTTTCCTTCATTGATTCAAACTGTACTCTGAACACCAAGTACTTTAAAAGCATGTATCAGACACAATGAATTTACAAAGCAATAAAGAGCACATCCCGCCTTACTCACTGAGTTTAAAATTTAGGGAAAATAAAATGTGACCAAAATGTGACATTCTTGTCCTTATTCCTTCAGTCTCATAGGACGCTAACAAGGAGGGATAAGATTTACAAGGACATAGATGGTCTCGGATGGGGATGATCAGGGAGTGGATTTCAGAGAGAAGTGGCACTTGAATTGGGGCTTGAAGGATGTGTGGGCAGAGACCACGGCTGGCATTTCAGCCTGAAGGACAGCATGGAACCTATCGCATGGAAGAAAGAAGTGATCAGGTCCCCTGGGTGAGATGAGTGATTTAGTAGCCTTTGGAGTATTGGGATATAATGCTGGAAAGACTGATTGCCTTCTGAAAAATAAAGAACTTCAGTTTCAGTTTTGATGAAATAGTATTTTATTCCATAGTCAAAAATTAACCACAGAAGTTGTTTAGCCAGAGAAGTATACATATTTATTTAATAATATCAAATATGTATAGCCTGCTCCATGTCTATATGGTACTATTTTCTTAAGCCCTTAAGAGATACTAATTTATTTAATTTTTATAAGCCCCTTGTGAGTTAGTACAACTACCAGCCAGAGTTAACCTGTGAGGAAACCAAGGCACAGGGAGGTTAAGTAACTTGTTCAAGGTTACAGAGATGGTTAAAAATGAAGCTTGGATTTGAACTCAAGCATCTGACTTGAGAGCATTAATCACAACCATTGGGTTGTGGTGCCTTTAAGGGGAGAGGTCATTTTGCAGGACATTTCCTGTCTTGACTATATAATGTTGCATTGGGGATGGGGGAATGGAGTCAGGAGTGAGGGCAGTTAAAACATCTCAGCCAATTGCCCACTCATGAAGTCACAGGTGAGACGGAGGACAGTCTGCAGAGGGCGTACACTTTATCATCATCATCAAGGATTAGACACTTTATTTTTTTAAAACATATTTTATTGAAGTATAGTTGATTTACAATGTTGTGTTAATTTCTGCCATACAGCAAAGTGATTCAATTATATATATATATATATATATATATATTCTTTTTCATATTCTTTTCCATTATGATTTATCCCAGGATATTGAATAGAGTTCCCTGTGCTCTACAGTAGGATCTTGTGGTTTATCCATCCTGTACATAATAGTTTGCATCTGCTAATCCCAAACTCTCAATCCACCTTTTTTATTGTGAAGTATGCTTTTTGTTTTATCTCATGCTCTTGCCTTGAATAAATAATCCCTGCTTTCTTTTCATTTGTAATTGTCTGGTATATTTTTTGGTACTCTTTTATTTTTAGTCTTTCTAAGATATTTTACTTTAGATATAGCTTTCATACACACACACACACACACACTTTGATTTTGTTTTCTGATATGATTTGAAAGTTTTTCTCTTTCAGTTGTTAACTTTATTCCAACTACATTTATTGATATGAAAGATAGCTCTTACCAGTACTTACGTGTGGCTTCGTAATCTTAAAAACGCTTTGCTAGGTTTTTTGTTTTGTTTGTTTTTGCTATTGTATGTCTGTGTAAACATATTTGTGTGTTTCTTGGTGCGTATGTGTGTGTCCCTTGAATCTTGGTAAATTTGTGGATGTGGGTGACAGAAAGGAAGAAAAACCAGAGATAAAGACTGGTGTTTTGAACATGAATGACAAGGATGACAGCATTGGCATTGAAATAAGTAGAGAAATCAGAGAAAATAGTTTAGGGGCAGAGCATTTGTCTTCCTAAATGTTTTGTTTAAGGTCCTGGTGTGTCCTTCTCATGGAAAGGGCTAACAGATATTTGGATAAGATGGGAAGAATGAGGGGAGAGGTGACCAGAGAGGCCAGGTCAATTTGGGAGTAAACAGAGGGGCAATAGGCAAGGGCACAGCCCAGCAGTTAAGAACAGGGGCTCAGCATAGCACAGGGAGATCAGCTTGGTAGTTTGTGACCACCTAGAAGGGTGGGATAGGGAGGGTGGGAGGGAAACGCAAGAGGGAGGGGATATGGGAACATATGTATATGTATAACTGATTCACTTTGTTATAAAACAGAAACTAACACACCATTGTAAAGCAATTATACTCCAATAAAGATGTTAAAAAAAAGAAGTGATTTCCAAGAGGGTGGTAAATAAGACAGCTACATTTATGCTCCAAAATTAGCAATAAATCATAATACAATTGTAAAAAAAAAAAAAGAACAGGGGCTCTGCACTCAGACACAGGTGGGGCTGGAACATGGTTTCTCCATTCACAGCAGTGTCCTTCTAGGAGAATATCTTGATCCTTTAAAGCTCAGAATTTTCTCCTTAAGAAAAGAAAAAGACAGTAAGAATTTCTATTTTTCGTGGTCATTCTAAAGATCTAATGAAATCATGGAAACAGCGTCTGCACTTATTAGTATAGAACCAGGTATATAATGAGCTCTCAACACAATTTAGTTGTTAAAATTACAGTTGACTCTTGAACAACGTGGGATTAGGGACACTAACTTCTTACACGGTTGAACATCCACGTATAACTATTGACGCCCCTAAACTTAACTACTAATAACTACTGTTGATTGAAAGCCTTACTGATAACATAAACAATCAACCCATGTTTTGTATATATATCCATGTATATTTTATGCATTCAAGACATACCTAACATTTTCTTAATTTTTTTTTGGTATTTTCTTAATTTTTTTTGAAATTTCTAGGCTACATGGTTCATCTGCAAGGTTTTCAAATAGTCGCAAATCTCCAAAAACTTCTCCAGTATAGTTATTAAAAAATCTGCATACAAGTGGACACATGCAGTTCAAACGTGTGTTGTTCAAAGGTCAACTGTATAATTGAATGATTATTGCAAGCGTCATCCCAGTGGATAAAAGCACTGAGAGAGGTTGGAGAGAGTGAGACAAAAAATGAAGAATTTTGAGGAACGGGGAATTCAAAAGTAGGATATAGTAAAGGAAAAAGAGGGGATAAAGAAATAAGGGTGGTGATCATTCAAATGAGAGAGAAGTAGATTTTTGAGGGGCAGAAGGAATGAAGAAGTGTAAAAAGAAGAATTGGCTGAGTCTTAAATGTCCTGCTGTAATGACAAATGATGGGAGATGAGAAAATGTCATCAAACTTGAAAAGCAGATTATTTGGGGGGAGCAAAGAGGACTGTGTTGTGTGGTTTGCCAAAGGTGGGAAGACAGAGGTTACAGATTACTTTTGATCACATGAACCTGATGTAAAGGTTGTATAAGATCTGGTCGAGATGGAGATGAATCTAGAATAATCATCAGACATGGAATCCCTGGTGCACTTCCTGTGAGTCAGCAGAGGGCGAAGATTTGAGGGGAAACTCAACTGACGTGACACCTCATGGTGGCCACTGCCTCCAGATGACCTGGAATATTTTAGGTGCACAACACACTTCAGCTGAATGAAAAACTGAATGAATTCGCAGCAAGAGGAATGGATAGGGAAGCTAGGAGCAGGGGCTTCTGAAAGTAGAAAAAACGGATTTAATTTTAAAATCACCTAATATATTTTCAAGCTGACAGCAATTGTATTTGTCAGTGGGGAAACTTAAAAAATATATTATTGTAAAACAATAACAGAATATTACATAAAATTTAAACGGTATGTGTGTAGGAAAACTCCTGTAATTTCCATCATACTTATATAATTAAAGTAGTTTCTGTATATTCCCTTCTAGTCCTTTATTCACATGCAGTCATAGTTTTACATAATTGCAACCACAATATACAGGCAATTTGCATCATGCTTTTTAATTTAGTTCAAGGGAAGTTTAGCTACAATTATTTGAAAGAAAAAATGTAAAAAATATTGGGTATAAATATTCAGTTACCAACATAGGAAATTTTCATTCGTCAGTTCTTACATATGGAAAGGAAAAGCAATACAAATGGGATAAAGTGATTCAACTACACTTTCCAGTTCTTAATGGAAAAAAAAATCTTTCAAATTTATGGAACTGAATAAAATTTTATAGCTAAAGGCACTGGTAACTTTTATAATATTTTGCTAAGCATTGCTTCATGCTAAATCTTTTTTTTTTTTTTCTGTATGCGGGCCTCTCACTGTTGTGGCCTCTCCTGTTGCGGAGCACAGGCTCCGGACGCACAGGCTCAGTGGCCATGGCTCATGGGCCCATTTGCTCCGCGGCATGTGGGATCTTCCCGGACCGGGGCACGAACCTGTGTCCCCTGCATCGGCAGGCAGACTCTTAACCACTGCGCCACCAGGGAAGCCCCATGCTAAATCTTGATGCTTTCTGTTAAGTTGCTGTTAATGCCTTCCTGAAAATATATGCTTTGTAATAGAACATTATTATTATTATTAATTTATATTAATAAGATGACACCATGTAAACATTCTTTACCTTTGAAAAACCCCATTTGATCTTTGTGTGAAAGACACAACACAAATTAGTAGAATACAATGCAGGAAAAATGATGGTGACATAACCTGGTTTCAGCAGTCCTATGGATTTCAGGCTAAAATCACCCTGCAAAGGAAACACTGTTGATGTGATGTCTAAAAATCATGGACATTTCTACTCTGAATACATTTTGCCTGTGATTCATGAGTCTTGTGAAGTTTATAACTTTTTTTTTTTCCTGAGGCACCCCTTCACAAGTTCTATAATTTCCATAATACTCCTAAATTTTAAGAGCTCTGGATCTGCACCTACAGGCAGCTGCAGAAGATGCAAAAGAAGACAGACCAGCTCTCTCCTCTCCAGTCAGGATTTTCTATTAACATGTCTGCAACCTCTGCCCCACTCCCCCGCAAATTGGTAGTTGAAGGTAGTCCAAATAAAGAGAAAGAGGGGATTCATTAGTTGATTGACTTAAAATTTATTTTTGAGTTGAAAAAGCAAGCTTCAAAACTATTAAACTATTTTAAAGTAATTTCGAATAGTTCTCAAGTAGCTGTAACGTTGACTCTTGAAGTAAAAAGAAGATGGCAGAAAGTCCTGTGGCCAGATGCAAGAAAGTAAGCCTGCACTTTTGATTAAAAAATGCGTGGCTCCTTCCCCTAAATAAATAAGGTTCCATGTGTACATGTCCCCAGAGTACAGCTTAGTCAACCAGCCACAAAACATAATTGGCCAGAGGGGGAGGACTTCAAGAAATTTTAACAATTCTTTTCTAGGTAGCCAAAATTCAGTCATTGCCCCAAGGCAGGTGTCCCTAAGCACATTTATGTGTTTACAAGTTTTCTTTAATCCTGCAAAGGGAGGTTGTAACTTGGGAATGGTACAAGATTTGATTACAAAAATGGCCAGTGAAAGGTCTTTGTGAGTCTTAGTGGCTTGAGTTCCAGAGGTAGAGATTATGTAATCCATACTTTAATAAAGGGATGTTAATTACATTAACCATAGCCAACATTCAAATATCTATGATGTGTATCAGTCACTGTCCTAACCACTTTGCAGATAGTAGCTTATTCAGTGCCCAGAGACAATCCTATGAGATTGGTTCTATTATTACTATTCGCATTTTGTAAATGAGAAACAAAGAGATCACGCAGTTAGCAAAAGAGTTAATATTTGAACCCAAGGAGTCTGATTCTGTTTATAACCACTGAGGAATATACCTCAACTATCATAAGGATTAAAATATAAAATAACAGAAGACGAAAGTTAATTTTAAAATGGTTCTACTTCATGTCATAGTCGAGTAGTTCTTACCAAACAAATTCTTCCTTAGAAAACAACTACAAATTGGGGAGTGACCAAAACTAGGCTGAAATTGAAGGGCACTCTACACTAGGAAGAGGGAATGCCATTGAGTTTCCCCAACTTCACAACATTTGGCTTCAGGGTAAGCCCCAGCCTTCCACTTGAGGCTGGCCTAAACTGAGATGAACACAATCAACCTTACTGTCTTAAAGAGCCCAAGAACAAAGCTTACAGGTCTCACAATATCTGGAAAGCGAAGGGTGGGAGGAACGTTGGAAAGAGAAAATCACAGATGCAGTGCGCAGAATTCTGCACGTAAACTTCTAAACCTTGGGCTACCCAGGCATGGGGCAGATTTCAAGCAGTGCAGCCAAAGCAAACAGCCTATTTCAGCTTCTACCTACCACACAGTTCAAAGTTTCCATTCAGCTGAGTGAAACAACCAACACTTTCTGGAGGAATATGGCAGAACCCAGAATCTCCACAATATAGCATTCAAAATCTTCAGTGGATAATCCAGAACTACTTGATCTACAAAGAAACAGTAACACATGATCCAAACTCAGAAGAAAAGGTTATCAATGAAGCCCAACTCGGAGATGAGACAGATACTGAATTTGTCGGAGAAGGATTTTTAATTCAATTATTGTAATTATTGAAAATATGCTTGCAACCAACATAATAGATAGGAACTCTCAGAAAAGAAGGCAAATGATTTAAAAAAAGGTCAAATGACAGTCCTAGCACTGTAAAACACAAAATATGAAATCTTTTAAATTTAGAAAATGTGATTCAGAGGAGATTTAAGAAGACAGAAAGAAGGCTACTGAAACTGAGGATGGATTGATAGAAATGACTGAACTGAAGAACAGGTAGAAAACAAACAGAAAAAAAGGGAGCAGTGCCTTAAGGCCTGGGCAAGAATTCCAATATGTCTTACGTAAGTGTGATTAGGATCCCAGAATGAAAAGATAGAGAAAATAGGACAGAAACAAAGATTTGAATAAGAATTTCCAAAATGTTTCCAAATTTGTTAAAAAACATAACTTTATAGATTTAGGAGGCTCAGCAAAATAAAGAGAAAACATTGAAAGCAGCCAGAAAAAGACACCACATGTCATGTAGGAAAACAATCATATGATTGATAACTAAGGGTAAATGTAACAAAGCACCAAGCTAAATTTTGGTCTATAGATCTAGAGTCCATCTCAATGACCTTGAGCTTGACATTTAGTCTCTCTAAGAATCAGTTTCCTTGCCTGTAAAATGAGGCATTTTAAAAAATAAGTCTAAGTCCTGTCTAAGAACTGATAAGTCCCAATAACTTTTCATGAATGTTTTAGCTTTCAAGAGTTTGAGGAAAAAACAAGTGAATGTCATTATAATATCCCTACCTTTCTCAACTTACAGCTGAAAATATGTTAAATTATTAGAAAAAAACCTTAATTGATGTTGCCTTTTACTCATTCTTCATAACTCAGAAAACTGAATTTGGGTATCAATTATCTTTTCATTATATAATTTCTTTATATCTTGAAAAGTTTTAATCTCAAATCTATGGGCAAGTTAATAGCATCAGTCTATGACTTGAACATATAGGAAGAATAAATTTATCAAGCTTTCCAACCTCTACTTCTGGAAATTGGGTGAAAATGCAAATCTTCAAAATATATATGAGGACTTCCCTGGCGGTCCGGTGGCTAAGACTTCACCTTCCAATGCAGGGGGCGCGGGTTCGATCCCTAGTCGGGGAGCTAAGGTCCCACATGCCTCGGGGCCAAAACCCAAAACATAAAACAGAAGCAATATTATAACAAATTCAGTAAGAGACTTAAAAAAAAACTATATATATATATATATTTATATATATATATATAAATGAAATTAAATGCCTCTTTGTTCTTAACTTCCTCATCAGGAAGATAATTCTTTCACAGCAGTGTAAGGATCAACATGTGAAATATGGTCAAATTCTAAGCTATAAAGCACATACGTTAATATTTATTTAGCATCATTATAAAAGTAATGTGTTTATTGTGAAATATTAAGAACACATAGAAGAGAAAATAAAAATAACTTTAATTTTTGCAAACTGTGGTGATATTTTGGTGTATCCCTTATTAAAATTTTTCTTAGTTCACCAGTACATAATCTTTTCTTGTTTTAGATAAAAGTAGCAGAATGTGTATGTGAATTTATGACTATTGATGACGTTTGGATCATGGAAGAGTGTGGATTTAGTTTTAGATTCTGCTGGGTTTTTTTAATGTTCATACCCAAAATCAAATTTGTCCAGTACAATAAGCACTTCCTCTAATTTCCAAAGCATGTTTACTACAATCAACGCTTGACCTCTTCTCTTGCTTCTTAGGACAGACTTGAAGGATTCATCACTTAAGGAATCCTGTAAAGATAAATATTGGATTTGGAATTTAAAATAGGACACAAATCTCCTGTCTTCTGACGACAGTAATATCTTGCCTGCAGTCATTAAGCAAATCATTTTAAACGCAGAGTTTTCCAGGTGGGTTGGAGAAAACACGGTGTCAGTGTCCTTCTGGGACAAAGTGCGTTTTACAGCCCCAGGAGCAGGTGAGTTTTTGACATTCATTCCAATTTTGACTGTGTGAAGGCAGAACCTAGTGGCTTTCCACCTGTGGGCAGGCTGTAAGAGATCTCCATGCTATTAGCTTTTTTGCTTCCATTGGGTGACTTCCAAGGGGGAAAAAGAAATCATGGATTTCCAAGAAAAAAGAAAAAGCCCTTCAAAATATAGCAGGAAGAATAAGTGGACTATGGGGACAGCCTTTAACTGGGCAATGAAACACTTAGGCTGTTTCTATGTGAGCCCTGAGCACAGTAGGAATTAATGTTACCAGCCAGAAAAAATACATTTAAAAATTTTACACCCTCAGATGCTATGAAAATCCTGGATTGTGTGATACTGAGACTCTTACCTGCAGTGGTGCCTGAGGTTCTGGTGTATGATGCACCTGATGTGTCTTGCAGGGAGATTCTACAAGCTCCAAGGAGGACAGCAGATGCGTGGAGGTTTGCATGGAAGCCCATTCCTTTCACGGGAGGAGAAAATTGGTTATTAGGAAGGAAGTGAGGTTCTTCCTACAGGGCTCCAGGCAGCGGCTGTTCCTACAAGCCCACATGTTGCATAGAGGGTTTGGGGTTCAAAGGGAAATGCCCTCAAGGCAATATACATGGAAATCTACAATCCAGGGTCTCTCCTAGGTTACTCACTAGAGGAGAATTCTCCTGCAATATTGCAGGGATCATTTTTCTTGTTTGTTTTTTCTTATGTTTCTTTACTACCTATGAGTTTTACTATTTTCAGGGAACTCAGTCTCAACACTATGGCCTAGCTTTTAAGTAACCAAAACTTCAGTGAGAAGTGGTTTGAGCATCAGAAGAAAATAATACAGAGCAATTTTTAGGAAAAAAAAATTACGTATGCATAGATGCTTTGTTTTATTTTATCTATCTATCTATGCGTCCATCTATTTATTCTTGCTTCTTTGAAGTGGTCCTAAACTTTTTTCTGCATAAAGAGCAGAGTGGGCATCAAGTCATAGTAAAGTGATATTTCTGTTGGACAATGTGTGATGGCCTAGGTCATGTCTTGCTTTTTCATTAATAAGGATGATTAGGCATCTGGTTTCTTAAAATTGAAACCCCCAAAAATACAGAATGTAAAATTGTAATATTATTAACAAAATCCTGACAAAGCATAACCAATATTAATCACAGGTGAGCAATTCTTTTTAGTCGTTTGAAATCTAGAAGATACGATACGCCAACATATGTTGGTATACCAACATATTTCATATATATATACATATATATGCATACACAGATATACACACACACACACACACACACACACACACACACACACACACACACACACACACACACATATATATAGACAGACATTAAATGTTAAGCCCGATGTCACCATCTAGACAGGGTCTTCAGGTCTGCTCTAAATTACAATCAACAGAGGGAAGAGTAAACAAAATACCCAAACAAATGCCCACTTCCAAAGACTTGTGGATTAGTTGGTCCCCTGGGGCTCAGCCATCAGAATTTTCAAAGCCTCCTGGTGATGCTCTTGTACAGCCGGGGCTGTGAGACACAGCACCCTGACAGCTCATTTTCTCCTTGAATGACCTTGTTGCTTCCTCCTTTTCTTTCTTTCTTTTTTTTTTAACATCTTTATTGGAGTATAATTGCTTTACAATGGTGTGTTAGTTTCTGCTTTATAACAAAGTGAATCAGTTATACATATACATATATCCCTATATCCCCTCCCTCTTGCGGCTCCCTCCCACCCTCCTTATCCCACCCCTCTAGGTGGTCACAAAGCACAGAGCTGATCTCCCTGTGCTATGCGGCTGCTTCCCACTAGCTATCTGTTTTACATTTGGTAGTGTATATATGTCCATGCCACTCTCTCACTTTGTCCCAGTTTACCCTTCCCCCTCCCCATATCCTCAAGTCCATGCTCTAGTAGATCTGTGTCTTTATTCCCATCTTACCGCTAGGTACTTCATTACCTTTGTTTTTTTCTTAGATTCCATATATATGCGTTAGCATATGGTATTTGTTTTTCTCTTTCTGACTTCACTCTGTATGACAGACTCTAGGTCCATCCACCTCACTACAAATAACTCAATTTCGTTTCTTTTTATGGCCGAGTAATATTCCATTGTATATATGTGCCACATCTTCTTTATCCATTCATCTGTTGATGGACACTTAGGTTGCATAAATCACAGCAAGATCCTTTCTGACCCTCCTCCTAGAGAAATGGAAATAAAAACAAAAATAAACAAATGGGACCTAATGAAACTTAAAAGCTTTTGCACAGCAAAGGAAACCATAAACAAAACCAAAAGACAGCCCTCAGAATGGGAGAAAATATTTGCAAATGAAGCAACTGACAAAGGATTAATCTCCAAAATATATAAGCTTCCTCCTTTTCTTATCTCCTCCCTCCCCACCTCCCCCGCCTTGTCTGGCCCTGTATTTACTTATTTTTCTATTTATATAGGCCTTTTCTTTTCTTTCTTTTAAAAAAGGTATTTAATTTTACATTTTTGTCATTGGGCCCCATAGGGTGAGGGCAGCTGGGGAGCTGGAGGGATCGTGATGTCAGACCCGGACCATCTCTGCTTTGATCAGACCCTTTGCCGTCCATTTATCTTGTCAGTTCAAAGATTTTGCATGAATAATGTTTACACCTCGATCTAGAAGGTTGTGAGTTTAACTGTTTTGATTGCCACAGGGAGAGCAGTCATCTCTCATCAGGAGCTGTGGGGATGAAGAGCCACATTTTTCCTGAAACAGGTGTGTGGTGACTCTTGGGGTCCAGACAGACCGGCTGCAGACCATCACTCTCCCACCACGGGAGCTGTGACACAGAGTCCCTGGAGCCACACGGGGTGAGAGCATCTTGGGGAGGGTTGTGTCTAATTGGAGGGAGGTTTGAGAACCCCAAACCCGCGTGGTTAAACAGCTTATTCCTCAGATGGTCACCACACTGGCTGAGAATAGGAACAATTCCCAGTGTTATCACAGCCGTGAAACTGGCTAACTGTCTGCCTGCAGGAATATATTTATTTAAAAAATTATCCAAAATAGGCCTCATTTACTTCAAAAGATCTACACATTCAATTCCCTCAGCCTTGAATATTAGTTGTATATTGTCTCAGAAATGGCTGGAAGAAGCCCACATATTGTTAATAGGATTTAAAGCATAGGGGCAAGTTTATTTCTCCTTGTTTAAAGATATCTGTAAAATATACAGATGTTTTCTGATAAGGGAGTTTGACTCAAAATCTTTCAATTTCTCCCTTCAGAGCTCTTACCAGCCTCTTTTCTTATCTTCCTGCCAAATAATGGAATCTATTCTCCTGATCAGCGTGGTTATAATTTGTACATAATGATTTATGTGCGTGTGTGTGTGTAAAAATCCTGACCAACTGCTAGTGTCAGAGAATGGTGTTGTCAGAAGGTTGGAAACCCTTGGTTTCAAATCTGGCAAGAGTGGCTTTTTCTTTCCCAGTACCTTGAAGGTATCGTGTATTTAAATAGTCAGCAAAGGGCTGGTGTCTTGTGAAGAGAAGGTTCTTATTCAGCCTGTCTAATACATTCTTGGAAATGTCACATCCTGAAACGATACCTGCTCCCAGAAAGTTTTCCTTGGACTTAAAGAGACTAATCTTTAAGCCACTGACCTTCCAATGTATTCAAAGAAGGAAAACAATGCAACAAAATATATGAATGGAGTATGTTTACATAATACACGTGCTGGAAACATCAAAGTAGTACTTGTAGGATCAAAATTTAAACATTGTCCTATTAAGTTTGCCATTCTCTCAAGAATTCATGTCCTTAACTGAATGAGAGAATAATTTGCACTTGAAAAAGAGGGCTGAATTTTTCCATTTTTCTTTCCAAATCTGCTCTGTCCTATTCTAATGTGCTCTGTGACTCTGTGGACCACACCAGACAGGCTCCTTGGCCCTCTGTCCTGGAGTTGACTTTAGGTGTATGGAAGCACCAACAGGGGTAGAAGACCAGGGAATGGGAGGAGAGAATGGTCAAGGAATTGAGTCCCTTTTCCTCACTGTGGGGTTGTGGGTTGGCTGAATCCCTCTCAGAAGCCTGGGACCCGTCAGGCAGCCTCTCTTATAGCTACAATCTCTTCAGGTTCCAGGACCTTCTCCCTCCTGTGTACCTGCATGCCTAGGAGTAGTAACAGATTGGATGTTTCCCCACCTGTGGTTTGGTTTCCTTCAACCAAGATTCCTTTACATTGTTCCTTTACCAAGCCCTCTTCCACACCACCCCTCCCTTTGTGGTTTTTTTTTTTTTTTGGTTGCACCACGCGGCATGTGGGATCTTAGTTCCCTGATCAGGGATGGAAGCCGTGCCCCCTGCAGTGGAAGCGCAGAGTCTTAACCACTGGACCACCAGGGAAGTTCCTGCCCCTCCTTTTGGGGTGGGCACCCACATGATTGGAGATTGATGGCTAAAAACATTTTTCAATAAGGAATGCGTCAACAATGACTGAGCACTTTTACATACCTGGCATTGGAGGTTAATGAGGAAGGTATTAAAGAAGAGTCCTTGTCAACCAATAATATTTAACTTTGTTAAGGAGTGTGATATTTGCTACTCGCAGAATAAGCTGGACTAACAGGTGCTTGTGCTTTAATGCTGGATTCTGGGAGCTGGCCCAATGTGGACCAGGATTGCTATGGATTGTGACCTTCTAAAATTTCATATGTTGCAACCACTGTGAGTCCCCAGTCATGGAGGTGGGGCCACTGGGAAGTGATAAGGACATGAGGGCAAAACACTCGTGAATGGGATTAGTGTTCCTATAAAAGAGACCCCAGAGAGCACCCTTGCCCTTTCCGCTATGTGAGGACACAGTGAGAAGACCGTGGTTTAGGAACCAGAAAGCAGGTTGGCACTAGACACTGAATCTGCCGGCACCTTGATCTTGGATTTCCAGCTTCCAGAATTTTGAGAAATAAGTTTTGTTGTTCAAGCCACCAAGTACAGGCTATTTTGTTATTAGAGCCTGAATGACTAAGACAGTGATGTTGCCAGCTCAGCAGAGGTGACAAAAGTTATGTCTTATTCAAGACTCAAGGTAATAGAGAGATGTTAGAAAATTAAAGATAAAATCCAGTCTATTTATTATTAAAATGCTGGAGCAAGTATTAATCTTTGTTTACTTTTACATTCTAATTTTAAAGGATAAAACCTGCCTTCATAAATAATGGGTCTAAACGCTCATCACAGAGAAGAAATGGTGTTTTGAACTCACTTTTCACTCTGTTGTAACTGCCTCATTAGCGGCTTAGTATCTATTTAGGGTTAGTGAGAAATATTCTCTCTCTCCTTTTATTTCTTTTTTCCTTTTTTTTTTTTACGTTGTTTGCAAGTAGACAAAAATGTCTTCCCCAATGCTAGCATTTACTCATATTCATTCTGTTCAGTTTGAAGAAAACATTTTTTTCTTCTGTATATTTTTAATCTATATCGATCAGGCCTCTTTGAGCTGCACATTACGAAACTGAACTCATTCTAGCTTAGGCAGACCAGAGAATGGCTGGTTCTTATAAAGGAAAACTCTAGGGTTCCCTTTGACTTCAGGCAGAGTGAAAATCTGGAGCTCAGGTTCGCTTCATCCTGGTCTCTCTATTTGGATTTTTTTTGTGTTGTCTTCATTCTTTTCTGAAGATGACGAGCAAAGCCAGTTCTGCCCTGCATTTTTCCTGTGACATATGATGCTGGAGGATGAAAGTATCTCTTCTGATTCCTGTGTTGGAGATGATCTGGGAGGACCCTCATTGTCTTCTTGGGCCCTGTGTCCAGCCCATCCCAACCACTGTGTCCAGGTCAACAGATGTCTCCGATTATCCAGGCTTGGGTCCCACAGACACTGCCAGGGAGAATGAAACAGGGACATGAGAAGAATTGGTAGAGGGTGGGGGACAGGAAAGGTTAGCTGTAGCTGGACCAGAACCGGCAAGGGTGATTCCAAGAAAATTCCACTCATGTGGCAGCCTTTGGGTCAATGGTGCTGCCATAGGCGTAGGAGGTGGAGCCCAAGCTGTGAGATATTCTCGTGACAGCAGCTGAAGTGACAGCCTAACAAATCTGAGTCTAGATGCCCACACAGATGAACCCAAAGGCTCGCAGGAGAACAAAGGAAACAAACTCTTCAGTTTACACTCATAAACCCTCAGTGGGGCAGTTGGGTAAGAAGATCATATGGCCTAGCCCACCCTCTCTGCTGTAGGAAGAACTTTTTCATTAATATCAAGACCTGGGTGTTGGTCTTTGACAACCAGTCCACAGCCTCTCTCCTTCTCTTTGGGAGGCTTTGATTAAGACCTTCTCAGTGCAAAAGAGAGGTGTTAATACCTTTTAGATCTCAAAAGGGAAGGGGCAGGTATCTTCGTGCTTTTACTTCCAGAGCCCTCTTTAGCCCATGAGCACATTGACCCAATTTCTTCCTTAACTGAAAGGAAAACATTGGGAGAGACAAACTTAATTGACCCACAAATACCAGTTATAGCAAACTCAAGAGTCAAATTACTCACTAGTCTCATATTTATTAACCTAAGAGATGCCTCTACATAATTGTTTATAGGGAAAAGAGATAATAACATATTTCAGAGCATCTTTTTATTGTCAATGTGCCACCAACAAGTTTACCATGCTATCTTTATAATAAAACCACTTAACAGCATTAATAGAAAAATATTAATTACTGTATGCTAGGCATTATGCCAAGGATTTGGAAATAAATCGGACCCGAAGAGGGAAGGTTCTTTCCTTTAAAGATGCTGTATTTTAGTGTAGGAAATGAGTAATAAGAAAATACAGCAATAAGTAATTAAAATAATTTCAGACTATGGGAAAGACCAGGATGAATATAAAAAGAATCATGTGATAGAAAAACAAAAAACAAAAAAACACAAAAACCAGATATGTAGGGAGGACTCCTTTAGAAAGAATAATTAGGAAAGGCATCTAAATGAAATGATTTTTATGTTGAGACCTGAGGTTTAGAAGGTGAGAGCCTTTGGAAAGAACAAACAGAGAGAATTCCAGGGCGCATGAACAACAGTATGGACATAGAGTGAGGAAGGGGCTTGGTTTGTGGATCTAGAAGAATGATGTGTCAATGGAACAAAGTGTGTGAGATGAAGAGTAGTACATGACTCACCAGACAATCCTGTTTTAATTGAATGGAAAACTTATTGTTAAAATGTCCATACTAGCCAAAGAGATCTATAAGTTCAATGCAATTCTTATCAAAAATCTTAATAGCATTTTTTACAGAAATAGAAAGAAAAGAATTTTAATATTCATGAGGAAAAACAAAAGACTCCAAATAGCTAAATCCATCTTAAGAAAGAAAGCTGGAGGCATCATATGCCCTGATTTCAAAATATATTATAAAGCTACAGAAATTGAAACAGTATTGTACAGACATGTAAAACTGAAGAACAAGATAGAAAGTTTAGAAATAAATCCATGCATTGATCTTTGATAAGAGTGCCCAGACTACACATGGGGGAAAGTAATCTCTTTAATAAATGGTGTTGGGAAAATTGGATATCTATATGCAAAAGAATGAAATTAGACTCTTATCTTATACCATATACACATATTAACTCAAACATAAGAAACTGTAAAACTCTTGGAAGAAAACCTGGACAAGTGGGACTCCATCAAACTAAAAAATCTTCTGATTTTTTAGTTTGATGGAGCAAAGGAAACAGTCAATAGAGTGAAAAGCCAACCTACAGAGTGGGAGAAAATATTTGCAGTCCCTATATCCAATAAAAGATTAATATCCAAAATATATAAGAAACTCCTACAACTCAATAGCAAAAACATCTAGTAAACCTATTAAAAAATGGGTCAAGGACTGGAATAGATATTTCTCCCAAGAAGACCTACAAATGGCCAAGATGTATATGAAAAGATGGTCAGTGTTATAATCACCAGGGAAATGCAAATCAAAACCACAATGAGATATCACCTTATACCTGTCAGGATGGCTACTATCAAAAAAGCAAGAGAAAACAAGTGTTAGCGAGAAAGTGGAGAAATTGGAGCTCTTGTACATTGTTGGTGAGAATGCAGAATGGTATACTGCTTTGGAAAACAGCATGGAGTATCCTCAAAAAATTAAAAACAGAACTACCCTATGATTCAGTGGTCCCGCTTCTGGGTATTTATCTGAAAGAATGGAAAGAAGGATCTTGAAGAGATAGTAGCACTCCCACATTCATCACAGCACCAGGCATAACATTCAGGATGTGGAAACAAATGAAATATCCATAGATGGATGAATGGATAAAGAAAATGTGGTCTATACATACAGTGGAATATTTTTCATCCTCAAAAAAGAAGGAAATTCTGCAATATGTGATAAAGTGTTTAAACCTGAAGAACATTATATCAAATGAAATAAGCCAGTAACAGAGGGAAAATAAGGCATGGTTCCACTTAAGAGGTATTGAAAATAGGGCAAATTCTTAAAAGCAAAGAGTGGGATGGCTATTGTGGGAGTTTGCACAAGAGGGGGAAGTGGGGAATTGCCAGTCAAAGGGCATAGAGTTTTATTTAAATAAGATGAATAAGTTCAGGAGATCTTCTGTACAACAATGTCCCTACAGTTAACAAAATTGTACTGTACACTTAAAAAATTTGTTAGGAGAGTAGATTTCATGTTAAGCATTCTTACCACAATAAAATAAAATAAAATTTGAAAAAATCATGAGAAGACAGACGAGGCAGCATAATATAGGCCATTGTAAGGAGTTTGATTGTATTCTCTGAGTCGCTTTCCTGTTTCAGGCAACCAGACATTCTCAATTTAGAGAACTATCAGGTGTGAAACAAGTCCTTCCCTGAGAGAAGGAAATCCATGAAAAACTGAAAATTCCCAGGGCTCTGTGTGCCCCAAACTGAATCCATCTATCACCAGACCACCAACCTCCAGGTACTGCTTTCCACCCCCCACTCCCATTTTCTATCCTGGTTCAGACTATTATTCAGGTTGATTGTATCATTGTCCTCAAGAGTTTACTGGTCCTTTCTGTGACCCATCCCATGGATGTCATACTTGGCCATGTGATTTGCTTCATCCAATAAAACGACAGAACCACCAACACGTGGTACTTCCAAGAGAGGCACTGAGAGCCCAGCGGCTTTACCATTGCTTCTTTCCTTCTGCTCCAAGAGTGGCACATCCCATGTAGGAATTGCTCCTTCACCTTCAGTCCCAGAATGAAGATATATTGGAAGAAACCTGGAGATTTCCCAACAGCTGACATTGAACATGAAGGAGAAATCATCTTTTGCTGTTGTTAAGCCATGGACACTTGTGGGTTATTTATTAGATGGTATAATGTAGCAGAAACTGACAAAGAATTGGTACCTAGAGGTCAGGTGTTACCATGAGAGCAATGACCACCACAAAACACTAAAGTGTGTGGCGTTAGATCTTGACAGAGTGTTGAGCAATGAGGAAAATGTTATCGGATGCTGAACCATATTGCCCTGCTTTAGACAGTGGCAAAACTCAGGTAAACCTGTCTTCTCTACCTCCAGATGCATTGCTCAGTGGGGACCTCCCCACCCCTGACTGAAAATACGTGATTGGAAACTAATCGTGAAAAAACCTCAGAAAAACCCATAGTGAGGAACATTCTATTAAAAGAAGCGGGAGGAGGGTGGGGCTGTGGTCTTAAAAATGGTCAATGTCATAAAAGACAAAGAGAAGCTGTGGCAATGTTTCAGATGAAAGCAAGTGAAAGATATATGGAAGTAAACACAGTACCTGCCCTTAGCCTGGATGCCGTGCTGGAGAAAAACACTGTAAAGGGCGTTAATCGGTCAACTGACAAACTAGGAATAAGGGTTAATAAGGTTAATGTTTGTATCAGTGAGGAGATGACTGGAGAGTTAGGGCCTGATTGATGGTAGTTTCTGTGCCTCAAAGAGCACTCAGGTATTAGAAAGATCACTGCCAAGTTTTCTGGTTGATCAAATCCTTGACTTTGTTTTATGGGCACAGGAAGTGAGTGTTGGAGTGGGAAGGGATGAAAGAAGAAACAGAAACTTCTAATTATTTTGAGGCCTGAGGAAGGATGAAGGTTTCCTCTTTTTCTAGCAATAGAGCCTATATTGAGCAAAATGTTTATTTTACAGCAGCTGTATCATCTAAGAGCAATTGCTCAAAGACTCTTTTCATAGATTAACTAGCTGTCCTAGGATAATGTGGCAAGCATTATCTTCTTTTGCTTCATCATGTTTATTTCAGTGAATCTTGAAAGAAGCTATCTCAGGGGATTTCTATATGTGTCATACTTTTAACAGGACCTAAAACCATACATTTGCAGTTGTTATATTGAACTAGTTAATTCCTTTCCTTACCTACCTATCCAAATACTGCTCATAGTTTGTTTAAATAAACTTGAATACTATATTGTTAGGAAATGACATTAGTGTCTACCACAGCTTATACTAATCCTTTTCCTTCCCCTTCTCTTTCTTTCTTTTTTTTCTTTTGAGAATTATCTGCAATATTAATTAGGTTCATATTCACTCAATGAATATACTAATTCATATTTACACTGCTTTTGGGGGGCTACTATGTGAAAGAAACTTTGATAGTCATTTGAAATAGGTATACACACCTTATCATCAAGGAGCTTATGGATTCGTGAATAGAGACTTGAAGAAAGAGCAGATAATTTATATATATATATATATATATATATAATTCCAGAGTGCTGAGAAGATGTACAAGGAAATAAAAATAATGATAGTCCAGATGATTAATATGGAAGACAGACAAAGAAGATCAAACCTAAGATTTTTTTATGGTATGAAAACCATTTTATTACACGAAATTTAAATAATGAGTGGATAGTGCTAAATATTTCTCAAAGAAAATATATTATTTTTGATGCAATTATGCTTAAAATGACTATAGTTATAAAAAGAGTCAAAACAATGCAAATAACATGTGTACTGGGTTAAAATGGCAGGAAAAGAGAGCCAAAAGTTCTACAGTGATAATTGTCTTTAAACTATACATTTTTCAAGTGACTGTAGAATAAGGAAACACTTTATAAATTAGAAAATAACAAATAAATATAAAGAAAAGATTTTGGAACTTTAAAAAAACTGCTTACAGATGGTTTTAAGGACAATTTCTTTCAACCCATCAAGGAAATACATATACTATATTCAGAACTCTTCCAGAAAATGGAAATGTAGGAAAATACTTCACTGCTTTAGTAAACTAGCATAGCCGCAACACAATATTGTTTTGGAAAAATAATGTAAATCTAAGTCTACTTTACATATTGGTATAGATGAAAAATACTTTAAAATAACAGAAATTAATCATTTAAGAAGAATATTCTTAATTAAAAAGTACTGTTTCTGCCAGTAATATAAGATTGATGTAATATTAAAGTGAAACATAAAGTGGTAAACATAATTTTCATTTCTGACAGGAAAATCAATAGAGGCAGGAACTGTATTGCTCTTATTCACCATTGCAGGCCCAGTGTTATAACAAAATAAGTGGCAATAAATATTTAATAAATAAATTAATTAGATAATTAAGCTCAGCTGTAAATGGGCCTTTGAGAGTATTAAAATCCATTCTTGATATATTTTGAAGATCACATCCTCGTATTATAAATACTATTGGGTTGGCCAAGTATTTAAGATGTTACGGAAAAACCCAAACGCACTTTTTAGCCAACCCAATACTTATATAAATCCAACAGTCAACCTCATATTTAAAGATGAAACCTTGGAGGTACAAAAATCAAGGATAAAATGTAGTTGTTACTGTCACAATATCTTTTAACATCGGCATAGAGATATTAGTCAATATAATGAGAGTGAAAACACAAGTAATTTTTTTTGTAAGTTAAATTATTATCTAGAAAATCTACAAGTAAAATAAAAACCTATTAGACATAGTAGAAGATTAGCCTAATAGACATTCGAGTATGGATATAAAAAACTTTTCCATATGTTAGAGTTTGAAAATCCTACAGAACAAAATTGACCATATGCTGAGGATGTATGAGAAAACCGTATGTAGCTCTACAGATGGGTATAATTTGAGAATATAAAAAAGAGCCATAAAATAACATGTGAATTGGTGCTAAACATGGAGTTGTACAAAACCCTAAAATATCTGGCATTGGCTTACTACTGTATGGTGGGTGGTAAAGAAAATGATATGGCCTGTTGGAAAGACGATGAAGCATTATAAAATATTTGGGAGGCTGATCTTTAGATTACCTAAGATATTTGTGATCAAGGGGAAAAGACTGGAAAATAAACACTAATCGTGGGTTTTGGTTGCTATTAGCAGTCTTTGGCAAGGTATTACGAGAAAGAGATGAGCTCTAGAAAGAACAGGCCAGTTTGCAAGAGGGATGAAAAAGGGAGAGAAAAATGCCAGAAATCTGGGGCCTTGCAATGTTGAAAAAACTGACTACTTATAAGCTCCAGATAGTAAGAAATACTGTTGTAAGATGTGTCTTTGAAATATAAAGGCTGCTTATAATTCGGCTTTATGTTAAAGGTATGTGTCTAATCATGGGTAAGAGTTTACGTAGATTCAACACACCTTCTATTAAGTTCAGAGAGGAAAAAATGTGGGCAAGAACGCAGAGAAATGCTGTATGGAAAATGTATTGTCATGAAAAGAAGTGAGGGGCTCATTAACTTTGCCACATAGTATGTTATAACTATGATGTGAAGAAAAGGTCCAATATTCAAAGGAGTAGGACACCGGTGATTTAAACACTATTTAACATATTTTTCAGAATTCACATGCTAATGAACCTCGTGAATCTCCAAGAAGGGACTATGAGAGACAGTGTTTCTCAAAATCCGTGTACCTAAAATGTTCTATATCTCTGTTCCATTCACAAAACAGCCATCAACATCCCTAAGAATATTCTTTCATAGACCATAGTTTGGGAAACATTAGAAGACACTAATTAGATTAGCTAATTAGCACTGATTAGATTAAAAATTGATGTTTCAGCAAATAGAAAGGTATTAAAAAGAGAATGTAAAAATAAATGAGGCAAGATCCACTTTCATATGACTGAGAAAGCGCTTACTAAGTCAACCCTTCCATAGACAACCACGATAAACTCTGAGCAAAATACAAACAGCTCTCTGAAGGCACTGGAGAATAATTTAAAATGTCAGTAAACAGCCATAAAAAAGGACAAAATAATGCCATTTGCAGCAGCATGGATGGACCTAGACAGTGTCATACTGAGTGAAGTAAGTCAGACAGAGAAAGACAAATATATGATATTGCTTATATGTGGAATCTAAAAAAGGCTACAAATGAATTTATCTACAAAAGAAATGGAGTTACAGATGTAGAAAATAAACTTACTGCGGGGTAAGGAGGAGGGGAGGGATAAATTGGGAGATGGGGATTGACATATACACACTACCAAAATAAAATAGATAACTAATAAGGACCTACTGTATAGCACAGGAAACCCTACGCAATACTCTAATGGTCTATATGGGAAAAGAATCTAAAAAAGAGTGAATATATGTATATGTATAACTGATTCACTTAGCTGTACACCTGAAACTAACACAACATTGTAAATCAACTATACCCCAATAAAAATTTTAAAAAATATGTAAGGTTACAGATGATCTGAAGGACACTATCAACCACTTTGACCAAGTTGACATTTATAATACCCTAACTCTCCACAACCTCAGAATACACATTTCTCCACACACATATGAGCATTCACCACAATAGCCATAAAATAAATGTCAAAAAAATTAAAAATGGTTGAAATCAGTCAGTCTATTCTTTGACTACAGTGGACCTAAACTAGAGATCAGTTGCAATAAAATATCTAGAAAAACCTCAAATATCTGCAATTAAAGAAATTTAGAAAATATTTTAGAGTGAATGACAATGAAAGTCCACTGTCAGATTTTCACAAATGATAGTCTAAAACCCTTCTGAATGATCCCCTGCTGCAGAAAACCTGGACATAACACTAAAGAACAGCAACTAAAGTTGTAGGGTGTGAGAAGCAAACAGACTTTTGGTGGGGAATTCACATTTGGAAGAGGAGAGATGGAGAATGAAATGATACAAGTGAACTCCTGTCTCCCCAACTCTTAGCATGAAACTAAGTTCAACTGTCAGGGCATGAATAGCAGCCCCAGAAGACACACTTGGAAAAACCCAGTCTTTCTTCCCTGGAGAACCAGAAAATGAAGTTGCCAAACTACGAACCCCGAAGAGAGTGGAGGACCCTCCAAAGAAAAGAGCCAATTAAGATGAGCAAAGGATTTCAACCGACACTTCTCAAAAGAAGATGTACAAATGGCCTTTAAGTACATCAAAAGATTCTTATCACTTATTATCAGATAAATGCAAATTAAAGCTACAATGAAATATCATTATTCACCTATTAAAACAACTAAAGTTAAAAGGCCCAACAACACCAAGTCTGGGTAAAGATATAGAGCAACTGGAACTCTCATGCATTGTTGGGGACAATGCAAAATGGTAAAACCACTTTGGAAAATGGAGTTATGATACCTTGACATAATTCTAATTGGTCGGTATTTAGCCAACACAAGTAAAAATGTGTATCCAAAAAAAGTGTATTTGTGAATGTTCATAGCAGCATTATTTATAGTAGACCCAAACCCAAATGATTGGCAACTGATAAAAAGATAAATAAATTGTAATATATCTATACTTTGGAATGCCATTCAGCAATAAACAGGAACAAAATAAATTCTGTATAAAACAACGTGATGCATCTTAAAAATATAATAGTATGTGATGTTTAAAAAGTCAATCACAATAAATCATACCTACAGTATGATTCCACTTATATGAAATTCTAGAAACAGCAAAACTGCAGAGACAGAAAGCAGATCGCTTGTCCCCCGAGGCTGTGATTGCAAAGCATGGGGACTGAGTGCAAGGGGCCACAGGGAAACTTCAGAGTGGAGAACATTCTCTCTTGACTGTGGTAGTCCATTGCCTTGCTTGGGTGCAAAGAACCCCTCACCTTCCCTTGAACACAAGCTCCTGTGCCTTTTTGGATGCCTCTTCCTCAGTCTAAATTCTCTTCTTTACATGATGAAATCCCTCTCATCTTCCAGGCTCAGCTCAGATGTGATTTCTGCTGTACCCACATCTGATCAATCAGAAGCTCCTTCATTCGTTCTCCTTTCTGTAACTCCTTGTACCAAATCCTAATCACATTATATTTTAACTGTCTGGGTTTTTTTTTCAGTCTCTTTTAATAAACTGCTGCTCCTTAAGAAACTGGACTGTGCCTTATTTTTGAACCTTTGCAAGCATCCAGCTAAAATCCCCAACAAATAGAACATAATCAATACATTTATTTTATGTTGCAATTTCTGATTTCCTAAAGAAAAATTTTTACTAGAGTCTTCTGGATTTTAAAATTTCCCTTTCTTTTTAAGGAGATGCCATTAAATTGTCCTTTGTAGCCTTCACTTTTACCATGTTTTTTTTTTGTTGTTGTTGTTAACGGACTCTTAAAGCCTTCTTTCGAAATGGGAATAAATAATTCTCATCCATGAGAATAAGCATTATTTAATATCCTAAGAGAATCTTTTTGTTCGATAACCTCATATATTTTGTATAGAGAGTTGTAAATGAGAAACATGATTTGTCTGTACTATTTGACTTCATCTTAGTCTGTGTCCTACAGTAGAGCCCATTGCTTGAAATTACCATATATAATTTTGCATAGTATCATTACATTTCTCAACAAGCAATGCCTTGTCTCCATTTCCCTAAAACTTTCTTATAATATTCACATTTCCTTTATGTTAATCCTTTCTAGTCCTTCTCCAGCCTCTTCTTACCAGTAGGCATACATGACTGAACAGCTACAATTCACTTTAGCCGCTGTTGATATGGTGAAGTAATTACACACCACAATTTTGTTAACGTATCACGGTATCCTGCTAGCTGCCTTAATAACGGCACTATTTCTAAGAAATCCTCAGTAGGAGAGTTTCTTGTTAATGATAATTAGACTAGCAATGCATAGGAGTGGTATATTTTATAAAATCTTCATAGGTTAAGGAAGACTTAGCAACTCCTTTGAGATTAAAATGTGATTTACACATGGTGAGAGCAGTCAGAAACTTTCTGACTAATCCTCGTTAGTGAACCATTGTTAAGAGGAGAGTCTTTTCCCCGTTTTCCAGTTATCCTCTTAGAAAATCTACTGCCTATTTTATAGATGAAGCAATGGAGGTTAGTAGAAATTGCCTGATGGAAATAACTCTCTCCTAGCCACAAATTAAATGGTAGAGCTAGATTTGAATTCACGTCTGTCTGATATCAAACTTAATGGTTTCTCTGAGATACCAGGCTGCATCTCAGCGACAATCTTCACCAAAAAATATATTTATTACAAACCTTTCCAAACACACACAAAAGCACAGAGAACAGTATAACAAACAGCATGAACATCAATCAGATTATACATTTTATCAAAGTTCTGCCTCATTTTCCTCATCTATTTCTTGGTCTCTCTTCCTTTTTCTTTTCTTTTGTTGTAGTATTTTGAAACAAATCTTAGATGTCACGTCTTTTCACTCATATATTTTCCCATGCATTTTTTAAAAATAAAATTTTTCTTTATGACAATGCCTGTATGGGCTTCCCTGGTGGCACAGTGGTTAAGAATCTGCCTGCCAATGCAGGGGACATGGGTTCGAGCCCTGGTCCGGGAAGATTCCGCCTGCCACGGAGCAAGTAAGTCCGTGCGCAGCAACTACTGAGCCTGCGCTCTAGAGCCCGCAAGCCACACTACTGAGCCCGCGTGCCACAACTACTGAAGCCCAGGCGCCTAGAGCCCGTGCTCCACAATAAGAGAAGCCACCGCAATGAGAAGCCTGCGCAATGCAGTGAAGAGTAGCCCCCACTCAACACAACTAGAGAAATCCTGCAAGCAGCAGCGAAGACCCAACACAGCCAAAAATAGATAAAAAATAATAAAACAATGCCTTTATTATACCGAACAAAGTTAACAATGATGCTGTGGTATGAGATATCTCAAAAATATCTACAAAATTCTTTTGTTCATGTCAGTATCCACAGAGTCCACACATCATATTTAGTGGCCTTGACACGGAAGAGTTTTAAAATCTAGAGCAGCGCCATCTTCCACCCACTCCCGCCCTTCATTCTGTTTATACATGTAAACATTCCTATCAGCTCTAAAGCCTTGATTAGATTCAGGTTCAAAACATTTTTTTCTTCCAAAAATCCATCATAAGCAGTTGCACAGTTGTCCCATTCTTAGAGATGCTTAGGCTGACCATTTTCAGGTGCTGAAACCCTGATCTTTTCATTGTCAAATTTCTCATCCATCTTTCAACCCACTGAGGATCTCTTCACAACTGAATTGATTCATTAGGTGTTGCAGAATGGTGATTTTCTGATTTTGCCATTCCTTACACATTTATTGGCTACCTTTCTTCTGTAAAGAAGAAATTCATCATATCAAATAGCCTTATGTGACTTAGAGTGTACATGAGAAAGTCAGAATAGATGCTTAACTTTTCCCTTTCATTGACAATTTTCAATTTTCAGTGCACAGAGTTGGTGCCCTAGATATTTCATATCTACCCCCGCCCCCTCTCTCATATCATTGTGAAGTTAGAAGTTTTTACATATTCAGTATATTTAAATAAATTATTCTTTTTGATGCTAAAGTTGATCCATCTTTGACTCTTGGATGATGAGAGATCTTGATGTTGCCTTCTTTGTCCTTCAGGTCCAACTCATCAGTCTTCGCTCACACTCTTGTTTTCTGGCACAAGACATTTCTAAGCTCATCATGTTTATTTCCTGCTTTACACCTGGAATTAGCCGTTACTCTAAGAAATCCCAATTCATTTTAGTGGAGAATGGCATTTGGAAAACACGATCTGGGCACTAGGGCTGCTCACTGCTATCAAGTTATCATTGGTTATGGACATTTTTAGAGGACAGAGCTAGTACGTAGATATTTAAAATAAAACAGCAATTTATATGGATGTTTCTAGCATCCAGAAGTGTACCTGACTCTTTGATTTTATACTTCTATGTTTTTAACTTACACTAAAAATATTTTTTCTTAACAATATTAATATAATTTTTTATTTGTGTCATCTGGAAATATATATACATATAAAATGGTTCTAAAAATAACAAATATTGCTACTAACAAATAGACTACTGAATATTTTAAGATATGTTTACAGTTTTTATGGGTTCTTAGAATATCTTCCTCTGTGTACATCTGTGGGTGTTCAGTTCACATACCATATTCTAGAGTCACTTGAAACAAGTGTTCACAGATAAACTGCATAATACGATATATTCAGAGAAGTCTGTCTTCCTTTGCTAGCTCCTGTAACCTACACCCTCCTTCACAGTAGGTTACTATTTTTATTAGGTGACCATTTTATTGCTCTGTTCACCTATTCATTAACCAATGCCAAATTACTATTCTTTTTTTTTAGGATTTTTCTGTCTATTCCTGCTGGCTTAATCTCCCATATAAATGCTATATTCTACCTCTGTAACTAAAAAGAAAAGAAAAGAAAAGAAAAAAAGCTGTTATTTTTGTTGGGAATCATAATAAAGTTATATTAACTCAGCAAAATTGAGATCTTTAGGATTAGTCTTCCTGTGCCATATTTTTATACTTATCAAGTCCACATTTGTGCCTTTCAGAAATATTTTAATGTTTTCTTCATATAAATTTTGTACCTGTATTTTAAATTATATGCTTAGGAATTTTATCCTTTTGTGTTATTAAGTGAATTTCCTTCTGTTATATCTTCTATTTGATATTTTATAGCTATGATAACTATTTCAGTATCTTCAATTTTACATATGGCTGTACTTAAATTCTCTTATTTTTTTTGTAATGGGTTTCCACTTCATTCCTTGATTTTTATAATAGACAATTATATCATCTGTGAATAGAGATAACAGTACCTCTTCCTTTACAGCGTTTATGCTTTTAATTACTACTCTTATCTAAATCCTCCATGGTTCTGTTAAAGAGTAAACAGTGGACAATTTTGTCTTGGTCAAGACTTCATAGAGAGGGCTTTAAACACCAGTGAGATATTACCTCACACTTGTTAGAACAGCTATCATTAAAGTCTACAAATAACAAATATTGGCGAAGATGTGGTAAAAAGAGAACACTTGTGCCCTGCTGGTGGGAAGGCAAGTCGGTGCAGTCACTATGGAAATGAGTAAGGAGTTTCCTCAAAAAATTAAAAATAGAACCACTATATAATCCAGCATTTTGACTCCTGAGTATACACCCAGAAAAAAAGAAAACACTAATTTGAGAAGAAAAGATACATGCACCCCAATGTTCATAGCAGCACTGTCTACAATAGCCAAGACATGGAAGTAACCCAAGTGTCCATCAGCAGAGGAATGGATAAAGAAGATATGTGTGTGTATGTGTATATATATATATATATATATATATGTATATATATATATATATATATGTAGTATTAGTCAGCTATAAAAAAGAATGAAATTCTGTCTTTTGCAGCAACATGGATAGACCCAGAGAATATTATGCTTAGTGAAGTAAGTCAGACAGAGAAAAACAAATACTGTATGATATCACTTATATGTGGAATCTAAAAATAATAAAACAAATTGATGTATATAGCAAAACAGAAACAGACTCAGATATATAGAAAACAAACCAGTGGCTACCAGTGGGGAAAGGAAAGGGGGGAGGGGTAAGATAGGGGCCTTGGATTAAGAGATACAAACTACTATGTATAAAATAGGTAAGCAACAAGGACATACTCTACAGTACTGGGAATTACAACCATTATTTTATAATAACTTTTAATGGAGTATAATCTATAAAAATACTGAATCACTATGCTGTACACCTGAAACTAATACAATATTATAAGTCAACTTTACTTCAATAAAACATTTTTTAAAAGGCAGAAAATTTTTAAAAATAACAATGCCTTTAACAATTTCCAATTGAGATGTTGTTTTAGGAACTGTTCAGGAAATATTCAGTTATTTCTATTTTATTGAGTTTTTAAAAAACATAAGGATGATTTTTTTTAAGCAAATTGGTCCTCATTTTTTGCATTTTCCCTCTGTGTGTGTGGAGGAGGCTCCTCCTCCAGTCTGGGCAGTAAACCAGAATCTTGTGAAGGTGTGTGTGCTTCACATTTCTTCTTTGAGTTGACTTTGGGAAAGAGTATTTTTGGGTTGATTTGCAAAATACAATCACTCTTAAGTTCTTAATGTTAATTTTAGAGCACCTCCTAGTTCTCAGAAGCCATTCTTCTTGGATATGGATACACTTTTTAATGAAAATACTAAACAGCCTTACAAACCGTGTGTGTGTGTGCGCACACGCTCACGTGTATTTATGTTTATATATTACAAAATACTCTTTCTAAATGATTAGCGCTTTGTTAGGGAGATAATTTCTGAGAGCATCTTCCAAAATATAATTATTGTAAAAAATTATATGCTTATATAGAAAATTCATATTAAGTGGGTGGTTCTTAAACATAGATTCTTTGGCAAGTTTCACAGTAAGGTCACTGACTTTATTAGACAGCTAAGTTTACTTTTACAATATAGTATTATCTAGTTATTCCGTGGAATAACTAGTTATTCCACGGAATAACTAGACATTCCGTGGAATAACTAGACAATACAAATGGCAAGCAGAAGGAAATTAAAATGATTAGATACAAGACAAATTTTTTTGAAAAAGTGTTCGAATTGCATAGTCTCCGAAATCTGCCAAGAAATTATTAGAACTTTCATTGTCATGAAGCTTAATTTGAAGGAGGTATATTTTCTTTTCTTAAAAAAATAGCTTTTGTTTTTCATGGCAGAAAATCCTGGTTTGTTGGGAAGGTTTTGAAGGAGGCTTTAGAAGAGGATGACAAAATAAAAGCCTTTTCAGTGGCCTGTGGGAAGGCAGGGCCTGTCCTGAGATGGAATTTGGAACACAATAGTTCCCTGGGCAAACTGTCACTCAGTTTTCAAGGTGGAATTTAAATAACCCCATTGTTTTCAAAGAACTCCTACTTTGACCAGCTATTCCGCAGAATTAGAACTGCATTGATCCCCTTCCAAAGCATTTACTTTCAAGATTCCTTCTTGAGTATTATGTTGTCCTATTTGAGACTTGTCTTCATCAAAATAATGGATCCTATAAATAAGAATTCTGCGTCAAGGAATTTAATTTGACTTTCCAGAGGCCAAACTCCGAAACTGAAGTCCTGCAACATGTGAATATAACATGTAATTTCAAAACAGAAATAAGACTTCTCGACAGGGGAAAAGAGAGAAATCCTCCTCATTTAAGCAAAGGATTAGCTTTTAGAAGTTAGTTACTGTGACCCCAAGAAGAGAATGATTATATGTTTTTTTTCCCAGTATTTCAGAGATAATGAATAGTTAAAAATGAAAGACGAATCAAAAGTCAATATTCAGTTAGCTAAGATCTTTAGGACAAAATAGTTGAATCTAAATAGCTGATAATTTTGAACATTTAAAGAGGGCTCTAGAAATGGTGCAGAGGTGGGGAGAGAAAGTGGCAGGAGAAAAAAAGAGAACTTTCATTTATGGAGTGCTTGTTATGTACCCTTCTGTGCATATGTTTTTATGTCACTTAATTTAATCTTCAAAACAGCACTGTGAAATGTGTACTATTGTTATAACTATTTTATGGGTGGAAAATGTGTCTCTAAAGACTAAATAACTTGTCCAATTCACACCATTAGTAAGCATGGTAGGCAGAATTGTCAATAGTATGATGATAATAGGGTGACAAGAGAGGATTTTATACCTGCAGGCCATATTCCTCTCTGGAAGTTCACAGCATCAAAAGCTACAGGGATCCTATAAATTTCAATTTCAGATGTTTATTTTAAAGTAATATTTGCAATAGTCATCTTACAGGAAAACTTGTTTTCACGATATAATATCCTGCATGGTATTTATTTATCATGTTGACTTGATATCGATATAAACAGGTAATAGGTCACTTTTGGCCTCGGGGCCACAGTTTGCTGACCCTGGTGTAAAGATGTACAATATGTTTTGGGATCACACAACAACCCATCTTTTGTGTGGTTTTTAAAAAGTAAATTTTCAGATATCTCAAAAGACAGCTCACTTAGCTCCTTTTATTTTAAGATTAAAAATAATCTTGATGTGAAAAATGATTTGGTAAACCCGCCTATCTGCGCTTGCCTGAATGACTAGAAACAATCTGAGCGTCTGGGGACGGGGGGTTTCAGGTGAGCCTGCATCAGGAAATATCAGAGAGCAGTGGCTTTGCAGAAACAAGGTACATAGAGATGCAAGCTTGGTTTTGGATATACATTTACAGACCGTGAAACGCACAGATCTTAAGTGTATAGTTCCAAAATCTCCATCACCCCAAAAGTTTACCTCAGGCCTCTTCCCAGTCAATCCCCTCCACCAGAAGAGACAACCATTGTTTTGAATCTTTCCCCATATATCCTTGTTCCAGAACTTTATATGATATCTTTCAGTATTCTTTAAGTCTGATTTTCTATCTCTTATCTATTGCAGTGCAGCAACTTTCCACAAATGTAGTGGCTTAACAAACTCATTTATTATCTCAAAATGTCCAGGTGTCAGGAATCCAAGCACGGTTTACCTCGGTCCTCCGTTCAGGGGGTCACAGGGCTGCAGCTCAGGGTCTTCTTCCAAGCTCGTGTAGGTGGTTGACTGAGTCCAGACTGAGGCTGTCCGCATTGGCAATTCACAACACGGTCCTTCACAGCTTCAAGGCTAACAAGGGGAGAGATTTCATTGGATAAGTCAGACCTACACAGTATAATTTCTCATTCCATTAACTCAAAACCAACTGATTGGGGAACTTAAATATTGCCATATTATGCAGCCTAATCCTAAGAGCAATATCCTTCCTATTCACAGCTCCCACTCACCCTCAGAGGGAGGAGAGCATACAGGGTTACAAGGGGTGGGGCTGTTCCCATCATGAGGATCTATCACAGAATTCTTTTACATTTACAATATCCATCTGTATTATTGATGTCACTGCACATATTTTTAGTTATTCATTGTATGAATATACCATAATTTCTTAATTGGCTCTCCTACTGATGCATTTATTTTTGTTTTTTCCAATTTTTGGCTATCATGTATAAAGCTACTATGAATACTCTTATGCAATTTTTGGTGGGATTTTTTGTTTTTCATTTATCCTGGATAAATACCTAGAGGTAAATTGGTGGGCTGTAGGAAGACTATAACTTCTTTATTAAAAAAAAGCCAACCCATTTGGCAAAAATGATTTTACGATTTCGAGTTCTCAGTTTTAGTTCTTTATTCATTTATTTCAATTTGAGCCATTCAAGTGTGTGGAATGGTATCACATTGTGGTTTCAATCTGCATCTTCTTTATGACTAACAATCTTCAGTGATGCACTTTTTTGTGGGGTTTGTGGCCATGCCCTTGAAAAGTGTCCGTTGAAGTTTTTGGCCCATTTTTTTAATGCAATCATGGGGCTTTTCATTACAGAATTTAGGAATTCTTCATACATTATGGGTACAATTTCTTTGACTGATATATATTTTATGAAATTTTTCTCCCAGTCTGTGGCTTCCCTGTTCACATTTTTGAGAGTATCTTTTGATAATCAAATATATTTAATTTTGAGGTGTCAACATTATTGATATTTAAATTTAATATCTGGTATTTCTGTGGTTCTTTTAAGAAATCTTTGTCTACTGAAAGGTTCAAAAGATATTTTCCTACATTTTTTTCTGGTACCTTATGATTGGAAAATATTAAAGACTTTGTTCCTCTTTTTGTTGTTGTTTGTATTGTCTCTGTTGAGAAGTCAGTAGTATTTTTATTACTGTTTTTGTGTATGATAACGCTTCTTCTTGCTCTGCAGTTGTGTTTTTCAGGCCTAGAATTTCCATTTGTTTCCTCTCCTCTTTTTTCTTTTCTTTTTTGTTTTCCTTTTTGTACTGAGATTTCTGATCCATTCACTCTTTGTATAAAATTTTTCCTTTGAGTATTTGAACACATTTATAATAACTTTTCCAAAGTCTTATCTGCTAATTGAAACATCCCTATTATTTGTAGGGCACATTTTTCTGCTTCTTTGCTTATCGATAATGTTTTTAAACAGGCTTTCTTTTTTCTTTTTAAAGCAGTTTTAAATTCACGGCAAAATTGAGCAGAAAATATAAAGCTTCTCTATTCTCTGCCCCTACACAATCACAGTCTCTTCGCCAAAAAATCCCAGGCCAAAGTGGTCACTTCTTAAAAATCAATGAACCTACATCATAATCACCCAAACTCCATAGTGTACATTAGGTTTGTTCTTAGTGTTGTACCTTCTGCGGGTTTTGACAGCTGCATAATGACATAACTCCACCATTACAGTATTATTATACAGAATAGTTTCACTGCTCTAAAGATCCTCTGGGCTCTATTTCTCCCTCTCCCAACCCCAACCCTTGGCAACCACTGATCTTTTTATTATCTCCAAAGCTTTGCTTTTTTTCCAGAATGTCATACAATTAGAATCAGGTAGCATGTAGCTTTTTCAGATCGGCTTCTTTCACTTAGTAAAATGCCTTGACATTCTTCTATGTCTTTTCATGATTCGTTAGCACAGTTCTTTTTAGCACTGAATAATATTCCTTTGTCTGGATGTACCACAGTTTATTTATCTACTTTCCTACTGAAGGATATCTTGATTTCTTCCAACTCTGGGTAATTATGAACAAAAGTGCTGTTAAATTGGTATGTGGGTTTTTTGTGTGGGCATAAGTTTTTAACTCATTTGGGTAGGTACCAAGGAGTGTTACTGCTGGGTTTTATGATAAATGTAGGTTTTGTTTTGTAAGAAACTGCCATATTACCTTCCAAAGTGGCTGCACCATTTTGCATTTCCACCAGCGACGAATGAGCGTTCCTGTTGGTCCACATCCTTGCCAGCTTGCGGTGCAGTCAGTGTTTTGAATTTTAGCCATTCTAATGGGTATTTAGTGGTATCTCATTGTTGTTTAAACTTTCAATTCTATAACGCTGTGTGATGTTGAGCATCTTTTTATGTGCTTATTTGCTATCTGTATATCTTCTTTGGTATCTGTTAATGTCTTTTGCCCATTTTTAAAAATTCAGGGGACTTCTCTGGTGGTACAGTGGTTAAGAATCCGCCTACCAATGCAGGGAACACTGGTTCTATCCCTGGTCCAGGAAGGTCCCACATGCCGTGGAGCAACAAATCCTGTGCACCACAACTACGGAACTTGAGCTCTAGAGACTCTGAGCCACAACTACGGAGCCCATATGCCACAACTACTGAAGCCCATGAGCCTAGAGCCCATGCTCTGCAACAAGAGAAGCCACTGCAATGAGAAGCCCACACATTGCAACAAAGAGTAGCCCCCACTCGCTGCAACTAGAGAAAGCCCGCATGCAGCAACAAAGACCCAATGCAGCCAAAAAAAAAAAAAAAAATTAAAGAAAAAAATCAAGTAGTTCATTTTCTTGTCATTAAGTTTTAAGAGTTCTTTGGATATTTTAGATAACAGTCCTTTATCAAGTGTGCTATTTGCAAATATTTTATCCCAGTCTGTGTCTTGTCTTCTCATTGTCTTGGCAGTGTCTTTAACAGATGGAAACATTTTAATTTTAATGAAGTTCAACTTATCAATTTTTTTTTCATGGATCATGCCTTTGGTGTTGTATCTAAAAAATCATTATCAAACTCAAGGTCATATAGATTTTTTCCTCTGTTATCTTCTAGGAGTTTTATAGTTTTTCATTGTACATTTGATCTATGATCTATTTTGAGTTAATTTTTGTGAAGGGTGTAAGGTTTGTGTCTAGATTCCTTCCATGCATGTGGATGACCAGTTGTTCTAGTGCCTTTGGTGGAAAGACTGCCTTTGCTCCCTTGTCAAAAATAGATTGACTGTATTTGCATGGGTCTATTTCTGGCCTCTCTATTCTGTTCCATTGATCTATCATTCTTTCACCAATATCACATTGTCTAGATTACTGTAGCTTTATAGTAAGTCTTTGAGTCACAGGTAGTATTAGTTCTTTGACTGTTTCTCTCATTCAATATAGTGTTGGCTATTCTGGATATTTGCTTTTAAACTTTAGAATCAGTTTGTTGATGTCCACAAAATAATTTACTGGAATTTCTACTGGGATTGCATTAAATCTATAAATCAAGTTGAGAGGAAGTGACAACTTAAAAATACTGAGTCTTCTTATCCATTACTGTGGAATTTATTTACCTTGTTTTTCTTTGTGATTTCTTTCATCAAATTTTGTTGTTTCCTCATATAGATCTTATACATATTTTGTAGATTTATACCTAAGTATTTATTTTGGTGGGGTGCTAATGTAAACAGTATTGTGTTTTTAATTTCAAATCCTGAGATAATTGTTTTTATATAGGAAAGCTATTGGCTCTTGTGTATTAAGCTTACACTCTTCAATCTTACTATAATTGATTAATACTTCCAGGTTTTCTGTTTTCTTTGTTGTTAATTCGTTGGAGTTCTCTATGTAGACAATCATGTCATGTGCTAACAAAGACAGTTTTATGTCTTCCTTCCCAATCTCCGTATATTTTATTTCCTTCTCTTGTCTTATTATATTAGGAAAGTTTTCATGTAGGGTGTTGAAAAGGAGTGGTAAGGAGGGGCATTCTTGCTTTGTTCTTGATCTTAATGCACAAGCTTCTGGTTTCTCACCATTAAGTATTATGTTGGCTGTAGGGTTTTGTTCTGTTTGTTTGTTTGCTTGATCTTTTTGTTTGTTTCTTTGTGTTTTTGGTAGATGTTCTTTATCAAGTTGAGAAAGTTCCCTTCTGTTCCTAATTTGTTGAGTTTTGGTTTGTTTTTTGTTTTTTACAATGAATAGGTATTAAGCTTTGTCAAATGCTTTTTAATACATCTAACTGATACAATAATTTTATTTTTTATTTATCTCATTTCATTTTTTATTTATTTAATGTTACTTATTATATGAATTAATTTTTGAAATTTTTTTTTTTGGCCATGCCACACAGCATGTGGGATCTTAGTTCCCTGACCAGGGATCAAACCCTCACCCCTTGCAGGGGAAGTGTGGAGTCTTAACCACTGGATCACCAGGGAAATTCCAGTTTTGAATGTTGAACCAGCTTTACATACTTTTTTTTTTTTTTAAGATGTTGGGGGTAGGAGTTTATTAATTAATTTATTTATTTTTGCTGTGTTGGGTCTTCGTTTCTCTGTGAGGGCTTTCTCTAGTTGTGGCAAGCGGGGGCCACTCTTCATCGCAGTGCATGGACCTCTCACTATCACAGCCTCTCTTGTTGCGGAGCACAGGCTTCAGACGCACAGGCTCAGTAGTTGTGGCTCATGGGCCTAGTCGCTCTGCGGCATGTGGGATCCTCCCAGACCAGGGCTCGAACCTGTGTCCCCTGCATTAGCAGGCATATTCTCAACCACTGCGCCACCAGGGAAACCCCTAGCTTTACATACTTTTAATGAATCCCATTTGATTGTGGGATTTAGTGGTTAATATTGAGTATACATTGTTGGATCTGTTTTTCTAATGCTTAGATGAGGAGTTTTGAATCTATGTTCTTGAGAAATATTGGTCTGTAGTTTTCCTGTAATGTCTTTGCCTGGTTTGCGTATACAGTTTTTATTTTACACTGGATATTGCAGTTGATGCTACGAGGTTCAGCAAATGGAAATTTTTTATACAGATGTATACTGTGATCTCTGACTTGCCCTCTTAGAGTGACCACACTGCTTTGCTTGGGCAAGTTCTTCCAGGCAGAAATGTGTGGGTAGTGTAGCAACCACATAGTGTGTCTTCCTCCACTCTGCTGCCTAGTTTTCAGCTTCTGAAAATAGTTGTTTTATATATTTTGTCCAGTGTTAGAGTTGTTTATAAAGAGAAGTTATTTCAATATCTGTTACTCTGTCATGGTCAGAATCAGGAGTCCGAGGCTTTATTTTAAGTCTTTTCTTGGCATTAAGTCTTGAGCCTTTGAACTACATTTCTTAAGACCAAATTAAAAATGCAAATTTTTTTTAAAAAAGTCAGAACACTGCATGCTCATTTACTTAAATGTTTTGTAACACCTGGATCTTCAGCCCTTCCTTTTCTCCAAATCTGCAAATGCTAATTTAATCTGAGCTCTTCATCTCCAACGAAAAAATTTTAAAAGCCAATCTAATGTCCAATATTAGTAAAACTGGATAAAACTATGTATGTATTTTTGCTGAAGTAGAAATAGCTACAAAATCTGGGAGTTCTTTTCAAAGATCAAGAAATCTTTAGTTATGGAAACACAAAACAAAACAAACCATCTTTACAAGGATATGATGCTTGATCACTGGTACTTTACTACTTAGATGTGCTTTTCTATGCTTACAGCCCACTTTATAATATGTTCATACAAGTATAATTTTAGGGAAAGATACAAATGTCATTTCAACTTTTTATCAGTGTTGGTAAAGAAGTTTCCAGAATGGTATGAAAATGGATCCAGGTGACAAGGTCTAGCCTCTCTTGTACAACATCATGATATGGCTGTGCTCATAATCTCTTCCCCTGAGTACAATTTCTGATATGGGACAGGAGAGGCACCTCCATTACATGGAAAATTACAGGCTTGGGTGAAAGCTGCACTTTGTATCATTCTTCGAGGAGACCTGGGTGAAGAACTTGTAGTTTTATTACTAATAAACACCCCCCCACCCCCCAAATTGCATGACTTGCTTGAACTCTATTTCAAATTTGTTTTTAAAACTGTATGCTGCTCCCCAATCCTTATGGCAATAATTCACAATAATGTGGTACTATACAATAAATAAAACCATTGTATGTTTACAGATCATTTTTTTTTTTTTAGTGGAGAAAGTCTTGCCTGTGCAGATAGCCAAGGGCCACCACTAGGAAGGCAATGAGTAAAGTGGAAATCCTGTGCTTACCTGCCCTGTGGCTCAGGCCAGCAAGGGTCAGTGAACTCCCCTTCATTTCCTCTTCTGTTCTCTGACCCCATCTGTTTGAAGAGCACCTTAGGGACGGTATCAATTTCCTTATGCTAGCAAAAACCACCCGGAAGGATCCATTTTCTCAAGCTGTAATTCCCCACTGTCCTCTATGTGTAAGTCTATATGTTCACATGATTGTCATGTATACATCATAATTTCATTGGAACAAAAATCTCAATTTGTAAATATAAGTAAAGCAAAAATTCTGCTACTGCCACCCAGACAGCGGGAAGACACCTTTATAAGATGGTTTGTTTTGACAATCAGTATTTCCTTCATATCAATCTAGAATTATGACACTCTTGGGAGAAAATTGGTTATCACCAATGTTGTTGCTGAAATGCGTCCTCGGTTTACCAGTGTGAAATAGAAATGCAGAGACAAGAGCTTGGGGTGAAGTAGAAAATAATAGTTTTATTGCTTTACCAGGCAAAGGGGGCCACAGCGAGCTAATGCCCACAAGACTATGTGTCCTGACCTGAAGGAGGTAGTGAGGAGTTTTATAGCGTTTAAGGAGCAGGGCGTGGTCAGCTCGTGGACACTCTTCTGATTGGTCAGTGGTGGGGTAATCAGGAGTCAGCATCATCAACCTTCTGGTTCCAACAGGTCTGGGGTCTCAGTGCTCATGGGCAGCAGACAGTTAACTTCTCCCACCTGGAGGGGGTTTCAGTATCTGCAAAACAGTTCAAAGGACATGGCTCAGAATATTCTCTAGAGTCCTTGAGGAGGAACTAAAGGTCCTTGATTTTGTTTAATGGCTAAAGTATTATTATTTTGTCTTGCTTGACTGTTTTCCTTTCTTTCTGCATTTTCTCACTTCTCTGATTAAATTTATTCTTTGACTAAAATTTTTCTACAGACAAAAGGCAGGTGGAGGACACAGGGTATGGGGGTCTGTTCTGGGAAGGCCTCATAGGGTCCTGCTCAGTACAAGGTAAATGCAGAATCAGTGGGAGAACTGTCAGCAAAAATATTCACTACTTTCCAGGTCACAGGAAAATTAAAAAAAAAAAAAAGAAATCTTTCTTATGTAGAAGAAAGCTTATGCACACATTTCTATGCTACAGATTTTGAATACTTTAATTTTTTGGATGTGTCATGAATACATGGGCTCGACTTTTTGAACCCATTCCTCTCATTCATTTTAGCTCTCCAATTGTGCTTCTGTTGGAATATATTATACTCTATGTCAGGACATTTGCACTTACTATGGGTGAAGAAGATGTGGCACATATATACAATGGAATATTACTCAGCCATAAAAAGAAACGAAATTGAGTTATTCGTAGTGAGGTGGATGGACCTAGATTCTGTCATACAGAGTGAAGTAAGTCAGAAAGAGAAAAACAAGTACTATATGCTAACACATATATATGGAATTTAAAAAAAAAAAAAAAGGTCTGATGAACCTAGGGGCAGGACAAGAATAAAGACGCAGATGTAGAGAATGGACTTGAGGACATGGGGAAGGGGAAGGGTAAGCTGGGATGAAGTGAGAGAGTAGCATGGACATATATACACTACCAAACATAAAATAGATAGCTAGTGGGAAGCAGCCGCATAGCACGGGAGATCAGCTCGGTGCTTTGCGACCACCTAGAGGAGTGGAATAGGGAGGGTGGGAAGGAGATGCAAGAAGGAGGGGATATGGGAATATACGTATACATATAGCTGATTCACTTTGTTATACAGCAGAAACTAACACAGCACTGTAAAGCAGTTATACTCCAATAAAGATGTTTAAAAAAAAGAAGTGTCAACTTCTCTCTTTTTTATCCTTGAAAGCTTAGTTCAAATGTCATTTCTGCAGGAAAGTGTCTCCTGACCAGTCTCTCCCTTTACATATCTTTAAAAACATGGTTTGCATTTTCTATTTATAGATTTGTGTTTTTATGTGATGAATTCGTTTCTACCACGGATTGTACGCTTCATGAGGGCTGAGACTTTGTTTCTTTTGCTCACTATTTTATTCTTGGGAACTAGTGCAATGCGTAACACAGAGTAGGTCCTCCATAGATGAATGCATTTCTAAGGTTACAAATATTTAAAAATAAAGTTTCTCTTGCATTCATAATTCCTTAAGTAAACTGGGTCTTTATTTCCTCTTTCTTTCTTTTTTTTTTCCCCCTGTCTTGGTTCCTCCTGTTATTCTTTTCTTCCATTCTCTGACTTCCATAGAAGACTCTGAGTTGGACTTCTCAAAAGGTAGGAGATGGGGATATCTTAAAAAGTAGGTCTTGTCTATAGAGACAAAAAATTTATTAGGTTTAATTCCACCTTAAACTACTCCAACAGAAAACTTCAAGAACTAGAATCTAAGATCTAGAATGCAGATTCATATTGCTTCACAAATGTATAGCCATTTTCTAGGACAGTGCCTGACAGGTAATACTAGGGGTTCACCACGTATTTGTTAAATGAATAAAACAATGAAATAGGCAGAAGAATGTTAACATTGAACCACTGTGCTCTCACTGGCTTATAAAATTTACTCTTTTAGTTAATTCCTTTAATAAAAATTAGTTGGAACCTTTTGCCAGAAATCTTTGAATTGTACTAGTGAGTGTAAAAAATCAGATGACTTCCTGCAACTTCAGCAGCTGCCATGCCCAGAAACTTACTGCTCTGAAAAGTTTCCAATAAGGTATATGAAAATATTTGACACTAAATGCTTCTAACACAGCTAAGTTTCTAATAGTTAGCTGTTTCATCATATTAGAAGACAAGGCATCTTAAAGGCTCAAAGTTGTATCAATGCTCCCCAATCTATTTAATCTCTGGGTAGTTCATGCAGTTATCATGATGGGAGGAACCTACATTTCTATGTTATTTTCCATCTTCCTTTATTTGTATAAAGAACTTCTAAAGGGTAGAACTTATGTTTTAAAAATGAGTAATGGGGGCTTCCCTGGTGGCGCAGTGGTTGAGAGTCTGCCTGCCGATGCAGGGGACACGGGTTCGTGCCCCAGTCCGGGAGGATCCCATATGCCGCAGAGCGGCTGGGCCCATGAGCCATGGCCGCTGAGCCTGCGCGTCCGGAGTCTGTGCTCCGCAATGGGAGAGGCCACAACAGTGAGAGGCCCACGTACTGCAAAAAGAAAAAAAAAAAAATGAGTAATGAACATATGCATCCCTAATGCTATTACTTATTTACTAATTTCTTCACCACCTTAGATTGAAATGTTAAGCTTTAGTAATGTAGCAGCAGTAATTATTTGTGTTGGCCAGGAAGTGCACAGTTCATGGGGAATACTGAATCACTTGAAAAGTTGGATTGGCCAATCTTTCTAGAAATCTGCTTCAACGGAGATACCAAGTCATTCTTTGCAGTTGACATATATTTGTTGAGGATGTTGTAGCAGGTGATAATCACTTGAATAGGGCACCTAGTCACAAAATCCTTCTTCTCCAGTAAGAAAAAATGTGGACACTTCGTTAGAAAACAATAGGCAATCTTTGTCTTGTAAAGTAATTAAAATTTTTTTCATTTTCTTCAATATGGACTTTATTGTTTTTAATTAATAATCTTTGTTATTTCAGAGCGGTTCCATGATTACAGAAAGACAGAGCAGAAAGTACAGAGGTCCCATAACCTTCTCCTATCTTCCCACCTTTGATTTCCCTTATTATCATTTTGCATTGGTGTGAAACATTTGTTACAATTGATGAGCCAATATTGATACACTATTATTAGCTAAAATCCATAGATGGCATTAGGGATCATTTTTTGTGTTATATAGATCTACCGGTTTTGACAAATGTATGATGACATGTAGCCACCATTATGGTATCATACAAAATAGTTTCACTGCCCTAAGACCCTCTGTGCTCTACCGATTCATCCCTACCTCCCTCTAACCCCTGGCTACCACTGATCTTTTTACTATTTCCATAGTTTCACCTTTTCTAGAATGTCGTGTAGTCAGAATCTTACAGTATGTAGGTTTTTTAGATTGGCTTCTTTCTCTTAATAATATGCGTTTATGACTCTTCCATGTCTTTTTGTGGCTTCATAGCTCATTTCTTCTTAGCACTGAATAATATTCGATGGTATGGATGCATACTTGTTTATCCATTCACCTACTGAAGGACATCTTGGTTACTTCAATTATGAATAAAACTGCTATAAATATCTGTGTGCAGGTTTTTGTGTGTTCATAAGTTTTCAACTCTTTTGGAAATCCCAAGGAGCTCAACTGCTAGATCAAATGTAAACACACGTTTATTTTCCCAAGAAACAGCCAAACTGTCTTCCATTTTGAATTCCCACCCACAGTGAATGAGAGTTCCTTTTGCTTCACATTCTGTCAGCATTTGGAGTTGTCAGTGTTTTAGATTTTAGCCATTGTGATAAGTGTATAATGTATAAGTGTATAATGGTGTCTCATTAGTGTTTTAATTTGCAACTCTCTAATGGCATATGATATTGAGTAACTTTTCATATGCTTATTTGCTGCATAGTTTTAATGAGTATAAAGTACTTCTAATATTTTTTGAGAGGGGACAGTATAAGACCTCCAATGATTGAGAAGACTCAGTATAGATTTTGGGGTCAAACTTCTTAGTCACTTCCTATTGAAAACTGTTGTATTTAGCGACTGTGTCACTAATTTGACAGGTACAATACAGTTTTTAAAATGTCAGACTCGATTGTGTGTCACCAGTCTCAGCTTTCAGTCTGTGCTTTTTCCTGTGAAAAATGCAAGAGCTGCATTGCCGCCCATGATAATATGATGATTACCTCTCAGAGTAATAAAGGGGTTTTAAAATGAATGGCACCCTTTATGGGTTGATAATTCACATTGGATAGCTTGTGAGTGACCTGTCTGCTCATTTCCTTACTACTGTCCAGCTTATGTAGGCCTATCAGGCCTGGAAATGCTGCATGACTTTGACCTCAGTGATGAAAGAGGTATATTCTCAGAGAACTGAACCCCAGCATGCCTGGTCCATAACCTCTGTATCCAGCTACCTACACTGATCTCAAAATGTTATAAATGAGATTGTCACTGAGAAGCATTCAATTTTTGTATTAAAGTTTCATTTGGACATCTTGCTTCCCTGAGGAAAGGTGTGACACATTTGAGTAGGTTTCTCTGTGAAACTGTATAATTTTATTTCCTAGTGATTTTAGGAATGAGGTTAAACTATGCCTGCAGAGTTTAAATGCTCTATGACTTGGATTAAAAGCACACCCAGGTCACTTCCTGCCTTGTGATTCTTTCAAAGTAGCTGTTATATTTGAATGTCACTCCTGTGCACTGTGTTTAAATAGCAGAGTTCATAACTTCTTGATTATCTTAAGAATTATTTTAAAAAAGTTATAGGATAAACAAGAGTAAAAGGGATTGAAGCTCATCTTTCAGTCCCAAGAAACACCTGACATGGTTTATTCTTCTAGCAGAGCTAAAGTCTCTTAAAATATTCCTGGCAGACCGTTGTTCTTAAAAAAACATTTACCATCCCTTGTCAAAAATAAATCAAATCATGCTAATCTTTACATGCACTTAAAAAGGGACCCAAATTACGAGATGGTTTTATATACCAGATTACTCCAAATATTGCCTCTCTCTTGAAAGAGAGGATAAAAATGAATCAAATATCAAAAAAGTAAATTGTTCGCTTTTATTGCAATCATTTTCTCTTCTATAGAGATAATTAAATATAGCTTAAGAGACAAAAGTGTGAGAGTCAGAGATAGACAGTGATTTCAAAGACCAGAATTTAATGTTTGCTTGCAAGATAGACCTATTAAAGACACACTATCAATAACATGTCAACTTTAGTTTATATTATGACTGCCAAGATGACCTAAAACGGATACTAAATGTGAAAACAGACAATTCTCTCTTAGGACTGACTATAACCTAGTGCTTTTTTAGTAAATTAAACTTTATTGAAGCAATTGTATTGTTAGTGATAATTCAATTTCCTTTTCCCCACGTTCCATTTTTGTCTTTGGAAAAGCGGTCATCTGTTTTATATATATATATTTTAAGGATGTGGAGTGGAAGATGGGCTTAAGCTAAAAATAGTAATATTAATACAGATTTGATGCAGTCAGAACAGTTAACCAAATAGTTTAAAATATAGCTGGGAAATTTAAAGAAAACATTTAAGAGAAAGGACTACAGAAGACCCACAAATATAAGCTATGTACCGACATGTTTTCAACTTTCTCAAGCATAAATAAGGTGGCGTTTGCACCCAAGATCTTGAAGAAAAACACACACATGTACAAGCACAAACACACACACACAGAAGAAAAAAATAAGCAAGGAAATTCTTTCCAATCGTTGGCTTCATGAATACAACTGCTCTCCTGTTCCTGAAGCTGTTACTCGCCAAATAAAACATCACGATTCCACTAGGAAATGGCCAGCTAAACAGAAAATGCCATGAATCTGCTGCTGATGAATATACGGGCTTCTGCATGAAGTGCCCTGTGTCGAAAATTGTTATAGAGGCTTTTTTGTTGTTTTGGACATTCCCAGTACTGGTTGCTCAGTGTTATGTAAATGACAAATGACTCGAAAAAATACCGGCATAGGAAATCAGTTTCCTCGTGAAAGGATCCAAACAGGTTCAACTGCCATCTGAATGCAGCTTCTTAATATCTAAGAGATGTTTGTAATCTTTGGTGAATTTGGATATTGTTTTATTAAAGCAGCATGAATTTACCTAGATGGATCGTCAAGGGGAAAAAAATCCAGAAACATGGGTTAGAGCCTTTTTGTTTATTCTTCACATGGACCAGATTTAGTTTTATTTGTACCTGCAAATAAAAGGTTGAGAATTTTGTGACCAGGTGAATCAACATGACAGATAGGTTGTATATTTATCTTTTTTCTGTTGATAGGTCCTATAATTGATTCTGTAAAGTATTCCTCATGGTGAAAAGATTCATTAGTACCTTTTCTCTTTTTGCAAAAGTTGTCCATCCTCCTTTTCGTAAGAGTTTAAAATGTATTTTAATGTGTTATATCGAATAATTTTATTTATCATTGTCAAATATTCCAGATTTGCACAAAATACTGAAAATAACAGACTCATATGCAACCACTGCCTGTATCAAACAAATGTTAACAAAAAATAAATATTATATTTTTTAAATGGTTGAAAAATAAAGTTAAAAAATACTTGAACAAAGTAGCCACTGTTTTTTAATACCCTAGTCCCACATCCAGGAAAGAAGGTGAAATTAAAAACATAGACACCTTCCAATGAGAATGACATTTAACCGCACAAAAATGAATTACTACAAACCTTAAAATAATATGAACTGTAAGGGGAGGATGGAAAACTTTATATTGGAAGTTCTTTCAGCTGAAAATATCTAATATGTAGGTGAGGAACTCAACTATTTAACTTGAAGATTTGTTTTGCAAATCTAAAATGTAGGCATTTTAAAAAAGTTTCCCTATATCATATCTTCTAAGTAGAACTACATCAGAACATATTTTTCTTGTCCAGATTTTGTATTTGTTGCTTTGATTAAGTGAATTTTAAATACAAAGCTGTCAAAGCAAGGGAAGTCTCCATATTTAAGAGATTGTTAGTTGAGAGAGGTTACCAGCTCGGTAAAGATTTGACAACTGAGACCAGGCAATTATTCTTCATGTTTCTTGGTCCACCCCTGAGGAGTATCTTCAATGTCACACATTTTTGACATGTCCAAACCACACAAGGACACCCACCTCATTTTTTTAGTGCTGCCTCTTGATGACTTAAATATAGATTATCCAGCTTATCTGCTCTTTATTACGTTTGACGGTGAATGACTTGAACTTTTTACCAATTTCCAGTCTATCCTCAAAGCTGAAACACATGACTTATGACTGGGACTATTTGAAAGAATACAGTTACACAAAAAAGATTTTAGAATGCTTGAGGCGATAGTAGCATATTTGAAATATATATATTTGAGATATATATATATATATATAAAGTATATATATATCAGATATGTACATATTACCTTACAATGACTAATTGGAAGAGGGCAACGATCATTTATATATTTGTTCATTTATTCAATGGACATGTAGGGAAATGAAGACGAAGATGCAATTCCCAGCAGAATTCTACAGTCACATGGCTGGACAAATGAAGTGTCATGAGTTCATGAAGAAACTTACTCGATGCTACAGTCATCTGTAGGACTCCGCTGACCCTGACTTAGCCTTCCCTCTGTCCAGCAAGTTTCTTTGCTGACCTTCACACGCTGTTCTCCCCCCAGCCCGTCCGCCTTTGATTGCCCTCTGCCTTGCTGGACAGTCTTTCCAACATGCTTTCTAATTATCCCAGTTCTTCCTAATCCCCTTACCAACATTAGGTCACACTTGGTCCACAAAACCTTCCCCAGTTTCTCTGACTCCTATTTTCTTTGTTATCTAAATTCCTTCAGGACATTCTGCTCAGCACTGGTGGATTCAGTGTCTGGAATCCTTGTCTGTGCAGGTGTGACATAGCCTTCTCCCCCAGAAAACAAAACAAAACAAACAAACAAAACACCCAAACAAAACTACTTAATTACTCGGAACTTAGAATTTAATATTAACTTTTATTTAAATAAAATGACAACCTAATCAAGTTATATCTTTTTTAAAAAAATTGTCAGAACCTACTGTATAGCACAGGGAACTATATTCAATATCTTGTAATAACCTATAATGGAAAAGAATAAAAAAAGGAATATAGGAATTCCCTGGTGGCGCAGTGGTTGAGAGTCCGCCTGCCGATGCAGGGGATGTGGGTTCGTGCCCCGGGAAGATCCCACCAAGGAATCTATTTGGTGATGGAACAACATATGACTTATATCGGTGTCATAGTGAAGAAACAAAAAAGAATTCATAAAGAAGTTCTTTATTAAAAACCTGTTTGTGTCAGGTACTATGCTAGGTTCTGGGATAGATAAAATGGGGGTACGATAAGATGACACTCATGGAAAAATGAGGGTCAGGGACTAGCAGAATTTTGTAACTCATTTACTGACTATGAGGTTGTGATAACATCCAGAACCAATACACCTTCACTCTCTTTCAACCCAAGTCTTTCTTTCTCCATAGAGCCTGACCCTGCACCACAGACCCCACTGAATTGCTCTTTTCTTTGACCTCCATTTAAACTGATGAGTTTTACCGCTCCTGGTCCCTTCTTGAATATCAGCCCTCTTTGGTTGTTATTTGTTAAGTCTGAGTTTGCAGGATTAGACCTTAAATCATATAACTATGATTCTTACGTGCCATTCCTAAGGAATAATGAGGTTTGAAGAGATTGTTTTTGCCACTGCCTGTGTTCATGGGAAAAGTAAAGAAAAATGCAGTCAGATGTGGATTTTAGCCACACTGTATGCTGGCTTTAGGCTGGTGTGTTCTCCTGTAGTGAGCTGTAAATTTGGCAACTTCAGGGAGGGGGAGAATTCTTACTGGAAGCACAGAAATATGAGAACTTTGTGGCAAATGAGCCTCCAATGTGGAAAGGTGGCAGGGCTGCCACAATTAGGCAGTGCACAACCTTCCCTAGGGACCCTGCTGGCAGGCATTGTGGTGGAAAGGGCTTTCACCAGGAGCACTTGGTGATGACAATGAGACCTATGTGTGGGCTATGGGTGATAAGAGAGGGCTGACATTTAGACAAATTGGATAGATAACAGGTAGAGAAGAAGAAAGAGACTGATGGAACCATGGTGAGATAGGAGATAAACCAGAAAGTGTGAAGTCACAGATCCAAGAAAAGAGAAGACCTCAACAAGGAGGAAGAAATACTGCTGCAGATCAAGGAAGATATGGCGAGTAAGTGTTAAGAGGTAGAAACGATCTTCGAATTGTACCTGCTACATTTTCAATCACATTTCATAAATCCACATGCCAATCTTGGTAATCGTGATCTGGGGAGATCATCAACATTTTTCAGTCCTGCATGTTGCAATTTTTAACTTATTCTCAAGCAGAGAGATGATCCTACCAAGTCACTATTATTAAGACAAACTTCAAGGTGACCTTTTTCTCAAGGTACAATAGCAGGAGATTGGTGTCTATGCATCCACACTCTCTCCCCATCATCGTGTGGGGAAATTTTGCCAACATTTTCACGACTGCTGAAGGTTTAACCTGGAATCACAAAGCAGAATAGAACTGACTGCTCCCTGGTAGGCAGGGAGTCAGGGGCCCTGGCACTGTCCTCTTCTTGCCTAACTGGGACCAATGGGATCAAAGAAGCTATCAGATTACATAGGGTGTCTCACGGGACAGAGAGTTAATGCAGGTATCTCCAATGTCAAATTTGCTCTTAGGGCGTTTGACTCATTCTGTAAAAGATGCAACCAATTCCAGGACAAATAACTTTGATCTCCAACATATTTTTGCAAAAGTTTATCCCTGGTGCTAGGAGTTGGCCATGAGCCTGCTTAGTTCCTCTCCACCTCCCTACCCTGCTTTTCACCCTGGGGAAGAGATATTTATGGGCTTGTACTCATGGCTCCCTTGCCCTTTGGCTCTGCTTGCTTTGTCCAGTGGGAAGAGCTGGCAGAAGATCAGAGGGAAGGAAGCTGGCGCCTCGGCCATCAGCCCTCTTCTGCCTTCTTCTGGGCTCAATTTGACAGTCACTATTTTCTCTCTGGAGGTCATGGATTCTCTTGTGAGATTCCGATGGCTCTGCTCCAACCTTGCCCTAGGTGTGGGACAGTCTCCCTGCTGTGACCAGCCACACACAGATGCTTCACTCTGCCTCATTTCTTGGCTTGATCCTCTCACGCCTTTGGAAAACAGTTCTTCGCTCAGCCTGCCTCAGGTTGCCCTGTGTGTGTGTGTGTGTGTGTGTGTGTGTGTGTGTGTGTGTGTGATCCATCTCCACGTTGCCAGGACCCTGACTGACAGCCCTGTGTTGCTGGATGGATCACGTCCTCTGGCTCATGGCGAGATGGTTGAAAACTCTCTGTGATCCACCTTTTGCTCCTTACAATTAATCGAAGTTATCTGCGCTTCGTTATCAGAAGAGTTACAAAAAATAATGTGTATCTCACAAGTAACTCTCTCAATTTCATTTAATTAAGAAAAAAAAGAACAGTTATGAAGGTGTTTTTTAAACTAATGGTTCTACAAAGCTTCAATTCTCTTCTTTAAATCTCCTGAATCTTCCCATCTTAACTTAGACTTAATTGTTAATGTAATTCTACAGAATTTAGGATTTCACTTATGTGCACAGGCAGTTAGGCTTCCTCCCTTTTAAAATCGCTTTTAAAATGTAAGATCTTAATATGTCTATGCTCTACCTTCTGCCCTACAGCCTATGGCGTTTCCTTAACATCTTTTCTCTTTTCTTTCTCCTGAGTGCTGCATTTGCTATCTCTCTCTGCTTTTTTCCCGTCGTGACTTCTATCTGTCCCTTTTCTGACCTCTCTTCTGCTCTGCTTCAATCACAGATATTCTGAGTCCTAGTTAGCTTATCTCTTTCGTTCTGTTTTCACTCTTTGAAGAAGTCACATAAAGAAATCTCTACTGACTGGCCTACTGTGGCAGATCTTACTGCTTGTGTCCTGGGCTGAGGGAGGGTTAAAAAGTCACACATCCTTCTACACTAAATTCATTTATTTTGATTTTGTTTCTTCCAGTGGTTGCTTAAGTTAGATATCCATCTTTTATTTCCACACATGTAAGTGCTCTAATTTTAGGTTTCTCTCAATTTCGACCTGTTGTTTGTTCTATAAACAGTTATGTGCATGTTGATCATACGCCCTGCATTGCCCTTGACAAGGCGAGCTTCCAGAAAAGAGAGCCCTGAATGCATAACTGCCTTCTCTGGAGCCCAGATCTGAGCCATGAGATCTCAGAGAAAGTGTTTTCATGATTATATGAGTTATTAGGACCTGATGTAAAATTTCACTTAGAGGCTCCCATGAATTGCTCTATATGTCAAAAACCATCTCACACAATATTATCTTGGTGTCCGTGGCTGCTATAATCACAGCCCAGGATGTACTAGCTCCTCATGTGATAGAGATAAATCACTTTTGGGGAACCCTAATCATTCTTACTTTTAACAGGCAATTTGGGTTTTATTAATACCCTTTGTGTATCAGAAAGCACAGAGGAAATAGGGGATGAAGTATTTTATCAAATGCAAATCTGTTTTCCTTCCTAAGGAACCCGTGAAAACTGAGGGTTATAAAAATACATAACTATTGCCAAGTGAATACTATTTAAACACAACTGATATATGAAAAGTATTTATATTAGCGGCCCATGAAAAGGATAGTGAGGGAAGCTGTTGTAGTTGAGTATTATTTTAAGTGAGACTCTCGGTTTCTGAAACTTGATTTGCTCTTTCAGTAAATTAAAATGCCATTTGTCATTATCATCAACATCAAATAACTTTTCTCAAGCACCACACACGCTGGCTCTCTGCTGGGAGTCTTCTAAAGCAAGGTCAAGGGAAACGACATCTCCTGTCAGGAGTTCACCGTAGATGCTAATGACATGGACAAATACCCAGAGTCTAGTCACAGGACTGTGTAAGGACTTAGTGCTAAGCAGGGTGGTAAAATATTATTTAGAAACATAAGAAATGTCATATTTCATTGGTATAAATAATTATACCATCATGAAAGGCAATTTGGGACCATTTACTACAACTAAAAAGTTACATATTATTTTGACTCAGTAATTCTGCTTTCAGGAAAATTTTATCCTATGGATATCCTTACACAGGAGAATTTATTCATTGCAGCACTGATTGTAACAAAAGAAAAGTTAGGTCTAACCTAATGTTCATCACTAGGGTCTTGTTGAATGCATTGTGCTGTGTCCATAGAGTGGAGTATTATACAGCTTTACAAAAGAGTGAGGGAATTCTTTATGCACAAATACAGAAAAATCTTCAAGGGAAAATAAGCAAGATACCGAGTTGGCAGGATGTGCTGTGTTTTTGTGGGGAAGGTAAAAGGATGTGTCTGTCTGTATATGTGTTGCAGTTGGGGACAGAGGTGGAAGAGAGACTTTCCCTGTACACCTTCTAGCCTTAAAACTTTTTTCTAACTCATGTGAAAACATTATATATTAAGACAAATTTTCAAGTTTGAAATAATATTTTTAGAGAAAAGAAGAGATTCTATATAAATCAGAATATGCATCTCTTTAACTTAGTGTGTGTGTGTGTGTGTGTGTGTGTGTGTGTTCTTTAAGAGTGAAATGTTCACTACATCAGCCATCAAGTGTTGCTATGGTTACAACACATCTCTTCCCTGCCCCTTTCCCTGCAAATTCTTTACTTCTCTCACCCAAGCAAACTTTTTCCTGCAATAAATTATGCAAATTACTTCATGGAACCCCGTTTTGAGTCTATTTCTGTGGTCAGATTATTTCACCTCTATGATAACAAGTTCCTTAAATTTACTACCAGCTTGATGAAGCAGTTCTTCTTTTATTTGCTCTGTGGTATTTTTCAATTAATAATCAACCTCTATATACAAATTGCACATGTGCTATGTATGTATGCCTATGTAGAACACACCTTCAATAACCTGCAAAGGGAGCATTTTAGTTTTAAGATTTCATGGAATAATCAGTAATGACCATCCACATCCTTTAAGTATGTATAATCCAGATGATGTGTTTTATATTTTTGCATAGAATATTATTTACTCTCTCCTCATATGGCAGACCTCCATGTCTTTGCCTCCTTTACTCAATGAACGTTTCCTGGCCATGAAGAGGCAAATTTAATCCATTTATGCCAGTAGGAGTGCAAAAGCTGTTTAATGGTTTAGTTCTGTTTTTGTTTCCCATTACTTTCTTAAGCACGTCCTCAATTCTGGAATTATTTCTGAGAGATGAACTGTGAGCTGGATAGGCATGAACTTCAGATTATAGACTTAGAATCACTTCTGGATGGTTGGAAGGAAAGATAACTGAGAAAAAGTCACTGGAAGCAGAGTTTGGCTGATTCCTTGTCACCCTTGGACACTCTCCCTTGTCCTTGCTTTGACTAAAGTTCGTTGGCCACTTTTCTACTCTTTCCTGGGTTTCATTGTTGTCAGTTTAGCATTTTGCTACTTGGAGCAGCTTATGAGCAACAGCAACTTTCCAAATAGTTTCAGAAACTAATTTTGGTTGCAGAATTTGTTCTTTGAGAATTTCTAGTTGACAGTTTCTCAGAGTGAAAAGAATGTATTCATTTCCAATCTTTGGTTCCCTTTTCTGAGCTGCTTGTTTATCCAGAACCACACTTCACTCTGACACCAAACCTCCTCCATTTTGAATATTTATCTTGCCTGGAATTTTTGCAGGCTGCTTTTTAATCTAATGCATCAGGGCCACCAGCTGTCACTTGTTTCTTTGCTTATTTATAAACACCTCCTGCCCTCATCAATGAGCTCTGGTAAGATTAGAACGGAAGATCCCCGAGGGAAAGGATTCATCTCCAGGACTTATGACAGGGCCTGGCACAGAGCACACATTCAGTAAATATTTGTTCAATGGCTAAATATTTGTTGAATGAATTAGTCAGACATGATTCCTCTGTATTGAAAACATGCTCCAAATCCCATCATAAATCACACTAGATTTTCTCTTGTTTGGTAGGGAATTATTGAAGGAGGTTGATCTCCAAAAAGGATTTGAAAGAGTGGGTCATTGCAGGATGTATTCGTTTCCTAGGTTTGCCGTAACCAATTGCCATGAACTGGGTGGCTTACAAAAACAGAAATCTGTTCTTTCACAGTTCTGAACTTTGAAAGTTTAGCTCTAGGGGAGAATCCTTCTGTGTCTTTTCCAGCTTCTGGTGGCTGTCGGCAATCCTTGGCTTCCTGGGCTTGTGGTCATGTCACTCCAGTCTCTGCTCCGTCTTTATATCAACCTGTCTTCCGTGTGTTTTTATCTCTTCCCTTATAAGGATGTGTCCCTGGATCTCGGATGACATGGGTAACCCAGGATGATCTCATCACAAGATCCTTAATCTAATTACATCTGCAAAGACCAAAGGCCTCTTTTCCAAAGAAGGTAACATCATAGGTTCTGGGGATTTGGATATGAACATATTCCACCTCACAAGGATTATTAGGAAACTGCATTCATACTCAAATGAGCTACAAGGAGAATATAGAAATTATCTATGGAGCAGTTAGTTGGTTTTCTGATAAACTCTGAAAGGTGCAGATCTGGGGACTACTCCACAAATGGCAGAGGCCTTGGGAACCCCCCACCCTGACACAGACACAGACACAGACACAGACACACACACACACACACACACACACACACACACACACACAAGGAGCTGCTATACAAGGGGGACAAATGTGCTGTCTCTAGAGGTTTTGATTCAAGAATAAATTGCACCATGCAATGCCTTACATTTGCCTCCCATGGCCCTCTCCATTTCAGTGAAAAGCGGTCCTTTCTGCTCTTCATTCAGACCCACTGAAGAGGCAGAGCCCTGGAGGAGGCTGGCAGTGCTAGCCCCAAGCTCCATTTGTAGGCAGGTGAATGCACAAAGCATTTCAGTCTCTGGGGTTGTTAAATTTGGCATTTTACCCAAGTTCTGAATTTCCTAAACTAACAAATAAATATTTTTCAGCCTATTTATATTTTGTACCCAAATATGAAGCACACTGCTGGCAAAGAATATGTAAATGCTTTTGAAGACCCTCCTCAGCTCTAAACCCGTAAATGGAAATCTTTGTCCTTGTTGGGCTTGGTCAACGTCTCCAACTGTATATCTTCTTTGGAAAAATGCCTATTCAGGTATTCTGCCCATTTTTAAATTTGATTCTTTGTCTTTTTGATATTGGGTTGTATGAGCTGTTTATAAATTCTGGATATTAACCCCTCATAAGTCACATCGTTTGCAAATATTTTCTCCCATCTGGTAGGTCTTTTGGTTTCGTTGATGGTTTACTTTGCTGTGCAAAAGCTTTTAAGTTTAATTAGGTCCCCTTTGTTTATTTTCGCTTCTATTTCTTTTGCCTTGGGAGACAGAGCCAAAAAAAATATTGCTACCATTATGTCAAAGAATGTTCTGCCTATGTTCTCTTCTAGGAGTTTTATGGTTTCAGCATTCTACTTAGGTCTTTAACACGTTTTGGGTTTATTTTTGTACATGGTGTGAGATATTCTAATATTATTATTTTATCATGTAGCTGTCCAGTTTTCGCAGCACCATTTATTGAAGAGACTGTCTTTTCTCCACTGTATACTCTTGCCTCCTTTGTCATAGATTAATTGACCATAAGTGTTTAGATATATTTCTGGGCTGTCTATTCTGTTCCATTGAACTATGTGTCTCTTTTGTGCCAGTACCATTCTGTTTTGACTATTGTAGCTTTGTAGTATAGTCTGAAGTCTGGGAATGTGACACCTCCAGCTGTATTCATTTTTAACAAGATTGCTTTGGCAATTTAGGGTCTTTTGTGGTTCTGTATAAATTTTAGGATTATTTGTTCTAGTTCTGTGAAAAAGTCATGGGAATTTTGATAATGATTTTATTAAATCTGTAGATTGTTTTGGGTAATATGGACATTTTAACAATATTCTTCCAGTTCAAGAACAAAGGATATCTTTCCATTTCTTTGTATCATTTTCAACTTCCTTCATCAATATTTTATGGTTTTCAGAGTATAGGTATTTCACCTCCTTAGTTAAGTTTATTCCTATGTATTTTATTCTTTTTAACGTGATTATAAATGGGATTGTTTCCTTAATTTTTCTTTCTGATAGTTCATTATTAGTGTATAAAAAAGTGACCAGTTTCTGTATATTAGTCTTGTATCTTACAGCTACTGAATTTTTTATTAGTTCTAATAGATTTTTGTGGGGGGAGACTTTAGGATTTTCTATATATAGTGTCATTTCATCTGCAAGCTGTGACTGTTTTACTTTTTTCCTTCCAATCTGGGTGCATTTTATTTCTTCTTCCTATCTTATTGCCATGGCTAAGGCTTCCAATACTATATTAAATAGAAGTAACTAGAGTGGGCATACTTGTCTTGTTCCTTATTTTAGAGAAAAGACTTCAGCTTTTCACCATTGAGTATGATGTTAGCTGTGGTTTCTCATAAATGGGCTTTATTATTTTGAGATATGTTCCCTCTATATCAACTTTGATGAGAGTTTTTATTATGAATGGATGTTGAATTTTATCAAATGTTTTTTCTGCATCTATTGAGATGATCGTGTAAATTTTATCTTTCCTTTTGTTAATGTGATGTATCACATTGTTTGATTTATGAATATTGAAACATCCTTGTATCCCTGGGATAAATCCCACTTGATCATGGTGTATGATCCTTTTTATATACTGTTGAATTCAATTTGCTAATATTTTTTGAGGATTTTGCAGCTATATTCATCAGAGATATTGGCCTGTAATTTTCTTTTTTGTACCATATTTGTCTGGTTTTGGTATCAGTGTAATGGTGGTCTCATAGAATGAATTTGGAAGTATAGCGTCCTCTTCATTTTTGGGGGATAATTTGAGAAGGATAGGTATTAACTCTTTTTATTTTTTTGGTAGAATGTCCCTGTGAAGCCACCTGATCCTGGACTTTTGTTTGTTGGGAGGTTTTTTTTTTTTTAAATACAAATTCAATTTCCCTACTAGTTATCACTCTTTTCAGATTGTCTGTTTCTTCCTGATACAGTCTTTGAGTGTTTGTATACTTCTAGAAATGTGTCCATTTCTCCTAGATTGTTCCATTGGTTGTCACAAAACTGTTTCTAGTATTCTGTTATGATTTTTTGTATCCCCAGGGTATTGGTTGTTATTTCTCTTCATTCATGTCTTCTTTTTTTGTTGTTGTTTATTTGGGTCCTCTCAGTGTCTTTTGTTGAGGGCTAAATGGATCTCAATTTTCTTTATCTTTCTTTTCTTATCTTTTTTTCTTTATCTTTTCTTTATCTTTTCTTTATCTTTTCAAAGCCAATCTCTTGGCTTCATTGTTCTTTTCTATTTTTTTTTTTAGTTCTATTTTATTATTTTCTCTCTGGTCTTTATTATTTCCTTCCTTCTGCTGACCTTGGGCTTTGTTTTTCTTTTTCTAATTCCTTTAGATGGGAGTTTATGAACTGTGGATAAAGAAAAAATATATATGAGAAATATATTTTGTTCATCTGAATGATTTCTTAAAAATCACAATCTCACACAGGTGGATTAAAAATGCAAGTAAAAAAGCTAGGAGACAATTGGATATATGTATCTGGAGTTTAGAGGAGAGGTCTGAACTAGGTGTGTAGTGTGAAAATTAATGCAGATAGTAAAAGGGAGAGACTCCAACTTTGAAACATTGGAGAAATGAAGAGGAGCCAGCAAAGAAAATTCAGAAGCAGCAGTCGGTGAGATGAGAACAAAATAAGGAGAGTGGTGTTCTGGAAGACAAGAGAAGATAATGTTTTAAGGCAGAGCATTTAACTGAATCAGATCCTGCTAGTAGATCTAGTTCAATGAGGGCCGAGGAATAACAATTGAATTTTTTAATATAGAGGTCACTTAATGACGTTGATAAAACAGTTTTACTGGTACTGGTGTAAATATCTAATGGAAGCAAATTCAAGAGAAAATAGGGAGAAAGAAGCTAGAGACACCAATATAGATGATCCTCATCAGGAACTTTGCTTCAAAGAGAAAGCAGACAAGGGACAGAATGATTAGACCAGGTCAGTGGTTAGCAATACACAGATGTTACTGTGGTAGAGACAGAGCTGTGTGTTCTCCGAACTCCATGTCCTTGCCCTGCTAAGCACACATTTAGAGATTAGCTTCACAGGCTCACTAGGCATGACTGGATTTCAGTTCATGAAATGTGGATGGAAATGCTATATTCCCTTACTGGGCCTCAACTTTAAAAATATGTCCTACCCCATCCTTCAGCTTTTTCTCTTTCCTTCACTTATGACTGGTTGCCTTGGATCTGGAAAGGATTCAGGGACCTTGGGGACGGCGGGGTCTTGAGTGTCTACATGGAGCAGAGTCCTGCCACCAAGCCACTTTGGATTTTATTATGTTGACATGTGACATTGGGAGTGTGGAGGCTCTCTTTTATAATTACTAGTTTACCATGACTAATTAACTTGAATTTAACCCTCTCAATGAAAGGACTCTACAATCTCTGGTTAAGATTGATATTTCCCAATCTGTTTAGTATTTTGCTAAGATTTCAGTATTGAAGTACAATGCTTAAAATTTAGCTACACGACCTAATGAGTCACAGCAAGAGTTGTAAAGCTGCATCAGTGGATGGATTTTGAAGTGTTCCTGAATTTTAAAAGTACTTGGCCTGTGGTTGATTGGGTGAATTTCCTCATGGAAAACACATGAAGGCTCCCTCACTGTCCACTAACCATGGGCTATACCTTCTGAAATGACATTCAGGGCCTTCTACAATCTGTGCATAGATTCAGTTTCCTGCTCTGAGTTTCAAAGTGTGATTGCCTTCTCCCACCTGCACCACCCAACAAACACTGAGAGTCCTGAGTAGAATCAAGTAACTTCTTTGATCAAGTTATAAACTATGGATCCAGCAGTCAGTCAAAAGAAATAACTTTTATTCCTCTTATAACTCTCCATAAACCTTTGCTAAGATTTCATCGATTTAAATTACTATAATAACCCAATATTTCAGGTAGTCTGGTTTTGAAAGAAGGCATTTTACATAATATACATCGATTACTTGAAAAGACATTTCTGTGTGAAGATCAGATACAATCTGTAACTTTCAAATGCAGATTTTATAATGTCCATCTCAACCCTGGAGAAGCAATTGTGCAGGATTTCAGCAGGAAGAAGACCACAGAATAATAGGTATCATTTTTTAAGTATGAGCTTTAATATCAGGCTTTGTGCTTTTCACTTTATAAATACTAAATTTCTTTAATTCAAAGATGCTGTGAATTGAAACATGCAACTTTCTGGGGGAGAGGACAAAAGAAATGCACTTATTACCTTCAGTGAAAACTGTGATGGCAAGAAGCATCAAGATTTTAAAAACGATTATAAATGCATGGAAAACATGTATTTCTCAGACAAGGAAATAGATTATTATCTCAAGTCTACACAGTGCAGTATCTACAGGTACTGAGGTTCAGGCATAACCTGTCTGAAGTCACACACCTTGAGAGGGGCTGAGGCGTGGGTCACACACAGGACTGGGGACACTCTGGACTGTGCTTTTTTCACCTCCCCAAGCTGGCTTTCCCCGACTTTTGTGCTTCAAACTCTAGATCATGACTGACTAATTAGAATGTTACACTACCCCCAAATATAGTTAAGTCTAGTGAGTGAATCTGTTTTAAAAAGTGAAAAAAAAATACATTTTACGCCATTGATAATTTTCTAAATTTTCTTTCCCCAATTCATACATTTAGTGGTTTTTGAGCCAAGCATTTAAGGCTTGGTTGAATCTGAAGATAATGTCAACACTTTGTCAAGCATTTGAATTGCTTCCAGCATATTGTAGTATAATCCTCTGTCCACAAACATCCCTTCATTATTGCCTAATTACATGCAAATTTCATAAAATGAATGAGTTTTAAGGACTTGTCAATCTGTCATCCTAGGAACCACTGAAACATTTTGACTGCTAGATAAATAATCAGCAATAATCACACTATGCAAATTTGATATTTTCTGTACAATTATCTGAAACCATAAATAACTGGACACAAAGACATTTGGCATTCTCTCCGAGAGACTTGACCTACGGGGCTTTTTCCCTTTTCTAACAAACGTGCTAGTGGGAAATTTGCTTTTCTTTCTTCCTTTTTTTTTCCCCTTAATTCCAACTGTGCAAATGTACTGGTGGAAAAATTATGAGTACATAAATGCAAAGAGAATATTGTTTATTTTTAATGTGTTTCCCCTTGGCAAACCTTTTTTTGTTTCCATTTTAATTTTTGCTTTTTGTAATTTTCATTTCCTCTCTCTTGAAGTTGTTGTTTTTCTTTTTTATTTCTCACTAGTAAAGAGAATATAGGTGGGGAGGATTCAGTGTAAGTTTATTTATTTTCTTTAAATTTATTTTCTCCATATTCCGCATCTTATTTAATTTTTCCTCTATAATTCATTTCTAGACTGTCTGCTACACATCAGGCACTTGGGAGCATCCAAAATTGAAAGGCTAATTATCACTCTACAGCCAAACTTGGAGGCATATAAATAGTATATTCCAGTGAATTCACCAGGTCTGCAACTGACATTTTTTTCTTTTCTGGGGTTGATGCCACCTATGTTCGTGTAAGAATGTGAGCACCATCTTGTCGCCTGTACTTTTTTGTAAAAACAAGCTGAAGAGTTTTAATTACTAACATAAAGCTCTTTGATAATGTATCTGCTATAAAGTCCTCCAAATTGAAATGGCGCTGAAGCATTCAGTACCCATATTTATCTTTGCTTTGTGAATATCTTCAAATTTATACAGCTCAGACATCCCACAAGTTTTTTCAGAGTTTAAAGTTCAATTAAAGCCATCACAATTATTTAATAAAAGCTTCGATTGACTGATCGACTGATTATAGGAAGAGAGACTTGTTGGTTATCGTTGGCAATAAGCTACCAGCTATGAGTAGAAATGAATCCTCACTTCTATGGTTTGTTAATGGCTGGGCTCATTAATGGAAATAGATCCAGCATGCCACTCATTTTTAAACCACTGAAGAATCGTCTGATGTGAATGTAGGGCATTAGTTTTTTTTTTTTAATTTTAAGATATATAGGCAAATAAAGTACTTTAGTTGATGTCACTTAGGAGGATAATGAAAGAGTGCCATTCAGAAACTTGGAATTTAAAAATGATTAATAAAGTGCTTTTCACCACATCTACTCATTTTCTTCTCTAAGTGAGGCCATCAATCAATAGAGAGCCAAGCCTGACTCATTGATACTATTATTTCTAAGTCTCTGCTAAACGCGAAAGCATGTATTGTGTTTTTCCGCCCCTAAAAAGGAGAAGGTTAACTAAGTAGTTTTTCATGCTCAAGACAGATAGCCAGGAAAGAGGAGGTAGCTGAGGTCCTGGCTGCCCTCTGCCCAAATCAAACATAAGCTGGCAACTTGGGAAGAAAAAAATGATGTTTCCTTCCAGTGTAACTGACAAGTTCAAAACTAGCTCATGGAAGCCCTCTTCCTTCAGGGATTCTACTGGACGTATTGCCTTTCCCTTTCATTCCAGTTTTCAGTATTCCAATAGAAGCACCCAAAGCAGGCATACTGTAATGTGCAATTGCAAATTACTTCAAGACCTGAGATGGTAACATTCTCATCTGATAAAGGAAGATGAAATATGTTTCATCAAAGCCATCTTAACAAAACATATAAAACTCTCCATATGGGTGAGGTACAGAAATGAATGTTCAGAGGTTACAGCCGACCAAGGTTATTTAATTCTAGAAGAATGGCTTTGAGGATTCCTACAGATGCATCTATTTATGATCGTGCATGTTCTGTGAAGTATAATTGTGATTTGCACCTAGTACTATTTTAGAATGTAGTGATATTCTTAAAAAAGTAAGGTATTAGTACAATAGTTGTATACAGTGTACATTTTGTTAGGCAAATTACAATGCCTATTTCATATGCACCATTAAGTAATACTGTTGGGCTTCCCTGGTGGGGCAGTGGTTGAGAGTCCGCCTGCCGATGCAGGGGACACGGGTTCGTGCCCCGGTCCGGGAAGATCCCACATGCCGCAGAGCGGCTGGGCCCGTGAGCCATGGACGCTGAGCCTGCGCGTCTGGAGCCTGTGCTCTGCAAAGGGAGAGGCCACAACAGTGAGAGGCCCGCGTACCACAAAAAAAAAAGAAAAGAAAAGTGGGGGAAAAAAGTAATACTGTTAAATAACATTAAAATATTATGCTTTGGGTTAACATTGGAATTTAGAATATGCACCTTTCTAAGCCTGTTTAGATTATACATTAGGGAGTATAAATTGTCCATAGGTGCCCACAGAGTTCTTATCATATAGAACTCTTCCTGGAGGTTTGCTCTCATTAAGGACTGATGCTCTATAATGTTAATGTATGAATCTCTGGCTGAAGCTTCAGCTGTAGTGTGTGTGTGTGTGTGTGTGTGTGTGTGTGTGTGTGTGTGTGTGTGTGTGTAATTCCTTGGATTCTAGGTATGAATAAAAGCTTAAGCAATTTGAATCAGACAATTTCAACTGGCGAATCATCTATTCACATTGGCACACACCTAGATATTATTTATATGAAAAAGTCAAGCCCCGGCTTTGGTATTTCGATTCACAGGCTAGGCTTTGGATGTACATGGCTATAATTGCAGAGTTCTAGAAAGTGTCAAAATTTTGAGAAAACATGGACATGTAGATAGGGTATGTTTCCCTTGCAATTGACTTGGAAAAGTGATGGTTTATTTTTGTTCATGCTATTTAAAGCACACTCATTATTCCTCTAGAGATGATAAAATAATACTAATCATTATTTTTAAAATAAGGCCCATCAATTTTATTTTTTTATCCTGTTCTTGAGTATATGTTATTGAACTCTCAAACATGATTACTGCCATTGTAGTCACTGAAAAATGGTTGTTTTTTTTTCAGAGCATTCTTTCTGAATTTCATAAATTTTTGCTTTCTTAATTGATATTCTGAATAGAGAAGCAGGTCATGACAATGTCAACATGCCCGAGCTGCCTCTGTGCTTGCATCCTTGAGAACAGAGGTGGGACTTTGTTAAGCTACTCAGTGACATAACCCTTCTGAGAGCCAGGATGCTTGGGTGACACTCATGTGAGAACTCCAGCTGAATGGCCTATAGGTTTCAGGTGCTGTTATTAGCGCCATCATTAGAGATGTGGCTTGGAGTAAAAAAAACATCTTATAGCACAAATAAGGAGAACAAAGATAAAGTTTTTTCCTTCTGTGTGTTTAGATCACAACTTCATCTCGAGAACATGGTAGCTTGTTTAGATGAATCATATTTAACTTATTTGCAGTCATTATAGTTGTGACTATGACCTATCTTCCTCTCTTTGTTTCTAAAGAAATAGAAATATCCCACTTATTTTTACATGCACCACTGATAATAGTTATAATTTTTCTTTATGAAGCTTCAGAGCAAGTTCTTTTTTCCCTGTGAAATAGAGCATACGACTAGAAAAGTGCAAAACATATCTAATAATGATTATAAAACAAACACCACCACACTGAATATTGCTGTCAACATCTCAGAAACATCCCTTTGCCTCTTCAGTCTTCTTTCCAAAGGCGTAAGAGTACCTTGATTTTATAATTATTTCCTGGCTTTTCTAAAAAAATTTTTTTTACCATATCGATGCACTGAATGATATGACTTAGTTGGATAATGCATTAAAAAAATCGATCCATGGCCCTGTTGATTCAGTGAAATCCAGTGGTTACATCTGCCTTACCCCAAACGCCCCCTATCCTTCCAGACTTGAAGACAGAGACATACATCCATGGCCCCTACTTGCTGGGTAACCTTATCTAATCTCACTGGTCCCTGGTCCCCTCAGCAAAGGGCATAATACTTTAGGCAAGGGTTTTGTGAATATCAAACAAGACAGTATGTGAAAGCAATTAGCAAATCACCGGGCATAATAAAGATACGTACAGTCCTCCAAGATAGAATTTGAAGGTCATTGGTCAGTGAGCGTAAATCCAGAGACAAATGACCAGGCTGGTTGACATCCGGAGTGAAAAAAAAACCAGTTTGAACATAGATAACATTAGGTTCCAATATCTGAAAATTTACCATGTCAGAGGGCCTGCCTCGTGTGGTTTTAGATGGTGGAACCATGAGAGCGGTCCAAATTTTGTAGGCAGTGGATTGTAGATCAGTGTAAGCTTTCAGAATTCTGAGCAATTACAACTCTCCAAAAACAAAAGAACAAGGTGAAGAAAGCATGAGTTTTGAAGTCAGATGGACCTGCATTTGGATCTTGTTCCTAGCCATTGCTGGCTGCATACATATGGGCAGGTACGTTTCCAAATGTATGTACATAATATGCTAATAAGGATAAATACATCTGTATAGACTATGAAATAAATTAGATAGTATATGCAAAGTGCTTAGGATAGTGTCTGACATGGAATTTATATTAAAATTGAATGAGTTCCCCAGCCTGCAGAGGACTCAAAATGTACTGAGATGCCATGCCAAGGAAGCTTATATGAGCAGAAGCTACATCCGACTTGGTCATTATTGTATCCCCAATCCTAGTACCTAGCAGATTCACACTTAATGTTTTTAGAATATGTGAACCAATAGAAAGGATATCTACTTTGAATTGATCTTAAAATAGATCATCTGTATGTGATTCTTTTTTTTTTTTTTTTTTTGCTGTACGCGGGCCTCTCACTGTTGTGGCCTCTCCCGTTGCAGAGCACAGGCTCCGGATGTGCAGGCTCAGCAGCCATGGCTCACGGGCCCAGCCGCTCCGCGGCATGTGGGATCCTCCCGGACCGGGGCACAAACCCGTGTCCTCTGCATCGGCAGACGGACTCTCAACCACTGCACCACCAGGGAAGCCCTGTGATTCTTTACTTTGGAAAAATATTTAATTCTTGCCTATAGGCACATGAAAAGGTGCTCAACATCGTTAATCATCAGGGAAATGCAAATCAAAACCACAATCAGGTATCCCCTCTCATCTGTCAGAATGGCCGTCATCAAAAAGTCTAAGAATAACAAATATTAGGGACGACGTGGGGAAAACAGAACCCTTGTGCACTGTTGGTGGGAACGTAGACTGGTATAGTCACTGTGGAGAACAGTATGGAGGTTTCCCAAAAAACTAAAAACAGAACTACTATATGATCCAGCAATCCCACTGATGGGTAAATATCTGAAAGAAATGAAAACACTAATTCGAAAAGCTAAGCATATCCCAGTGTTCATAGCGTAACTATTTACAACAGGCAAGATATGGAAGTAACCTAAGTGTCCATCAACAGATGAATGGATAAAGAAGATGTGATATATATGTGATATATATATATATATATATATATATATATATATATACACAACAGAATACTACTCAGCCATAAAAATGAAATTCTGTCATATGCAGCAACATGGATGAACTTGGGGGACATTATATTTAGTGAAATAAGTCAGACAGAGAAAGACACATACTGCATGCTATCACTTATATGTTCAATCTAAAAAAATAAAACAAATGAATATATATAGCAAAACAGAAACAGACTCAAGAGATGTAGAAAACAAAGCAGTGGTTACCAGTGGGGAAAGGAAAGGGAGGAGGGGCAATATAAGGGTATGGGATTAAGAGGTATGAACTGTTAGGTATAGAGTAAGCTACAAGGAATCAAGATATGATGGGAGAGTTAGTATCTGGCAAAGGGGAATGTAATAGTCCTGATTGACTTAGACCAATATTAATCCCCCTGGTCTGGGCCCATTGGTGCCAAATTTTGGGTTCTATTAGCAATAGAAGAGGGTCTAAGCTGTTAGTTAGGCAATAGTATAGTGCCTGCTACATTTTCCCAGTATTAAATCCACAGACTTACGTGATTCTGTAACCATTTCCTCATTTTTTCCTTTCTGTAACAACAGGAGGCAATCCCTTTACCTGCACTCCGAATCCTGTGCCCCTTGCTCAGTTCTCAAGGACTCCATTTTTTCACTTGGTTATCCACTTTCTTCCCTATATCAGAAATCTTCCCTAGCTATTGAATCATGCTCTAGGCATACAAACATGCTCTAGGAGTGTTTTTCATCTTTAAAAATCCCTTCCCTATGGATAGATAAAAAGATATGATAAAACAAACATAGTAAAATGTTAATTATAGAACTTAGTGAGATTTACTGCAACTTTTCTGTATGTTTAAAACTTTGATAATAAAACATTTGAAATAAAATCCTTCCCCTCCAAAAATAAATAAAATAAAATAAGCTACAAGGTTATATTAATTGTACAATACCGGGAATATAGCAAGAATTTTATAACTATAAATGGAGTATAACCTTTAAAAATTGTGAATCACTATATTGTACACCTATAATTTATGTCATATTATACATCAACTATACTTCAATAAAAAAAAGAGAAAAAATTTAAATCTTGGATTAGCTGGACCTGACTGGGAAGGTGGAAAACAAACCCAACATGAAGAGCTTCATCAACGGGATACGCCATCATTTGTTAAAAAGGAGCTGCAAAATTCACCTCTACCCCTACTCTGAACTTCAAACTTAGGAGCCCTTAGTGGACAAACTGTGCTTTGGGAGAGTACTTTGCAAATTTCACTGCACACTGAAATCCTCAGAGGAGATTTTAGAAATCCCTGTGCCAGGTGACATCCTAGACCAGTCAAATCAGAATTCCTGAGGGAAGGACTCAGGCATCCTCTGTGTCTTTACAAGCTCTCCAGGTGATTTCCTGGTGCATCCAAAATTCCAAATGGGGACCTTAGGATTTATCCTATGCCAGGCCGTGTTGCAGGTGTTGGGCAAGATGCCACAAAGATCCTCACTTAAAGAGTTGTCAGTTCTCTGAAATTTTCCATCCCTGGTATGAGCTACAGGTGGTGTCCATTACCATCCACCCATGGCCAGTCCTGTGGGTGATTTCCTCTGCCACTCCTGGAATGGGGAGATGCAAAGTGGATGTTCACAGAAGTGGGAGCTGAACTGGACTCAAATAGAAATTAAAAGATCTTTGTTGAGCAAATATTTTAATGCTATTTGACCTGAGGTTCCTACAAAAACATCTAATTGCCTAATACCCAGCACCCACAGCCATTATAAGCAGCTACCTATATGGAATTAGTTGAGTGTTGGAAAAGTCTCCTCGATCCCAGCATCTGTCCTATAAAAATTGTGTAATGGCTAAACATTTTAACATCGATCATTATTTGTCACTTCGACGTGTGTGGTCATTTAAGACATCAGCCATTTCTAAGTGACTCTTTTTTTTTTAAAGTTTTTTTTGATGTGCACCATTTTTAAAGTCTTTATTGAATTTGTTACAATATTGTTTCTGTTTTCTGTTTTGGTTTTTTGGCCACGAGCCATGTGGGATCTTAGCTTCCTGACCAGGGATCGAACCCGCACCCTCTGCATTGGAAGGCAAAGAAGTCTTAACCACTGGACCGCCAGGGAAGTCCCTCTAAGTGACTTTTATTCAAAACAATTATGCGACATTTTTGTAGGAAGTCTCAAATGAAATAATAAATGAGAGAAGATATATACATTGTGAAGATTTATTGACATGTAAGCCATTGTTATTGTAGTTGATCATGTCTACAATGGCAAAGACTGGACAATGGAATATTAGTTGGGTGGATTTCAGGGAACAGCAGTGGCAAGTTTGAAGCCTGGAGTTCTGAAGTGCTTTGGAGAGGAACCTCCAGGAGGAGTTGCCAGTTCACAGTGAGGTTGGGAGGTGAGGCTCAAGAGAAGGAAAAAGGTGGTGATGTGACAATGCCAAAATCTGAATGTGCTTGTCCTGGTTTCTACTGGGTGTGTGAATACCTCTGCAAAAGGGAGCTCCCTTTCATGTGATTGAGGACACTCTGCTCCTCCTTGGATAATCACAGGCCCTAATCCCCTCTTAAGTCCTAACAGACTTTTGTTGTTGGGAGGTACTGCCCGAAGTCAGCTGCCTCTGCCTCTCTCTCTCCCAGGAGTAGGCTGTCTCATTGGTTCTCAAGTTGGACTGAGATTCACATATGGGTTTTATAAAAAATTCAGAACTGTGACCTCTCTCCCAGGTCTACCAAAGAAGAATTGCATATTAACAGGGCCTGGCAATCTGCATTTTAACAAGCTCTCCACCTATATCTGATGAATAGAAATGTCTCAGAAGCACAGGTTTATGAGAATAATCACTTTAAAGAATATATTATTCTATTTAGTTTTTATAAGTAATAAAACACATGCTACTAATCTTAAAATATCCAAAATGAAATGTAGTGCCTCTTAATCACTTAACCTACAATTATTATCCCTCTCCCGGGGACAGACACTGTTACCAGTTTCTGGTAACACTTCATCCAACAGTATTAAGATTATGAACTCTACTTTCATTTTGTGTACACTTGCCAGACATTCTTTTGCACATTTTCATATATTTTTTTTTTAGTATTTTAAGTCATTTTTTAGGGAGTGGTGGTCAGGGAGCATCTTGTATATAGTATGTAATTGGGTTTTGGTTGAAACCCAGTGAGAGCCTTTTTACATTGCACAGACTAGCTTAGCACACTTATGTTTATTTATGTGATAGATTTGTCTATTGACATATTTTATTCCATGATTTCTGTTTTTAATTTTTAAAACATTTCTTCACATAGTCCATTTTGTTTGGTTTTGTGTTGGCATGCAGTTTCTTTTTGAGAATATGAAAGTCTTGCACTTTAATACTTTGTAGCCATGGTGTGGTGGTACACGCTTAACAACCAGCTCTCCAGAGAAAAGCCCTGGATTATAGCATTTGCCAGTTTCTGCGAGATAAATATTACCACCATGACTATACATGTACATGTACGTATGTACATGTACATATATCTATATTCTAACTTTATATGGTTTCTTCTCTAGACAATATCTAATGAGTAATGGCAACATTAGTTTATTTTCACTTCATCAGCCACTTAAATATTTCTTCTGTTGACTTCTTCTGATATATGATATTTCATGATCAAAAATTACATATTTCGGGAGTTAGAAAAATAAACATGTTCGGAGGGGGTTGTTCTTAAGAGCTGCTAAGTTGACACCCTAGTGGCTCAACGATTGGGTCTTTTTGGTCATTAAATGAAAACCCAATGGGAATGAATCTGTCAGGCTACACACACGATTTGATAGAAATAGAAAGGTCTTCGGAGTCACACAGACTAGGATATGACCAATTACAAGCTGGCTGCCTTAGCTTGGGGGAATTAAACCATCTCTCTAAACCTTTGGTTCCTTTTCTGTAAAATGAACATAAACTAACCACTTCACAAGGTGTCAATGAAATAACACATGTAAAACACTGAGCACAGTCCTGGCAAACAGCATGTGCCGTAAAGGTTGATGCTTGAAAAAATAGAAGGAAGACACCGATGTATAATCCTCCTTCACAATCGTTAGAGGCTGGGTCATGTTCCCTCGAAACTCGTGTTGCGGTCCTAACTCCCAATGCATCAGAATGTATTTATTTGTTGGTAGCATCTTTAAAGAGGTAATTAAGGGAAAATGAGGTCATGAGGGGGACTCCTAATCTAATAGGACTTCTGTCCTTATAAGAAGAGGAGATTAGGACATAGACACACACAGAGGGAAGACTACATAAAGACACAGGGAGAACTGATTCACTTTGTTATAAAGCAGAAACTAACACAGCATTGTAAAGCAATTATACTCCAATAAAGATTTAAAAAAAAAAAAGACACAGGGAGAAGACAAACATGCACAGACAAGGAGTAAAGCCTTAGAAGAAACCGATGCTGCAGATACCTTGATCTCTAGCTTCTGGTCTCCTGGACTGTGGGAAAATAAGTTTCTGTTCTTTAAGCCACTTGGTCCCTGGTACTTTGTTATGGCAGACTTAGGAAACAAATACAATAATTTTGCCACTCTTGAATTATATTGTGTACTTTATTAAAGTGTATCTGTTAAATGTACAACTAATTGTAACTTAATGTATATTTTATGTAGTCCCTGTCTTTATTAGACCACGCGTGTTAATTTTTAGCTTCAAAATGTGGCCACACATCTAATATGAAGAGCACAACACAACCAGGAGCTCAGGGGCCTCGCTGAGGTGAGTGTAATGATCACAGGTCGCTAACACCCTGGTGAATATCTGCACCAACGTTCAGCAGTTAGGGTAGCAGGGCAGGAGTGTTGTCCTTGTGCCTGAAGAATGCCCAGGGCTGTACTAAATAGAATGTACAATGGGAAAGGAACAAACAATGTATCTTTCCCATTGGATTTTTACCATGTGAAACCTATACAGGAATTATTCTTATTCTTCAGAATGGGAGCTCCCAGAAGCTCCAGTGCTGATGGGAAATACATTATTATACTATGTATAAAATAAATAAGCTGTAAGGATATATTGTAGAACACATGGAATATAGCCAATATGTTTCAATTATAATAGCTATAAGTAGAATATTACCTTTAAAAATTGTGAATCACGATGTTGTACACCTGAAACTTATACAATATTGTACAATATTGTATATCAACTATCCCTCAATTAAAAAAAAACAAGAAAAGAAAATGCATTATTATAGACAAGTAAGGGATTATTGTTATAGGCAAAATATTTATTTTGTGGAGGAGACATTAGTTCTACTGACTGTTCCCTTGAACTATTTCTAAGTAGCAAATCATCCCAAATCTCAGTGGCTTAAAATAACAACAATGACCCATTTTACTCACCAAATCTGAAATTGGGGCAGGGCTCCTGGTGACAGCTTATCTCTGGTCCCGTGGGATTTAGCTGGAATAGCTCAAAGGCAGCTCACTGACTCTGGATACTTCCTATCAGCTGGAATTCAGCTCTGCCTGTGGCTAGAACACCTACACATCACCTTCTCATGTGGCTGCTGGGCCTCGTTACCACATGCTGGCTCATTCCAAGGGACCCGTGTCCCAAGAGGGAACGCTGGGCAGAACTCTTTCTAACCTAACCTCTGAAGTAGTGACATGTTACTTCTGATGTATTATATTAAAACGAGTCACTAAGGTTGGCCATATTCAAGAGAGAGGACTTAGACTTCACCTTTTGATGGAGGAAGTGTCAAAGACTTTGAGGAAATGCTTTAAAACCACCATATTGACCTGTTTTCAGTTGGCTACATGCTTTGGAATGTTTTCATTGTGGTGTCCACGGGATCGTGCATTCAGCAAATCTTCTTGATCTTCCTGTGACCAGATGATTCATATCTACAAAAAGACAGGCTAGGATTTTAGGGGTATATCAGTTTGAGATCAATGAGAGGGATATCTATTTTTCTAAGAGAAACAAAGAGGCTCATGCAGAAATGACATTTTCTACTTTGGGATTATTAGCTCATGCCCTCACCCCTTCATGTCCAGAATGGCGAATATGTAAAATACATTTTGAGCTATTTAAAATGTGTGGTTGGTGAATAGTTAATGAAATTAATTTTTTCTGCTCAATTTGGCTGAGTTTCTAAGGTGGGATTTAGATTTTTATTGAAATTAATAGGGATTAATGTTCTTTGGAGTATTTCTGTAGTGGTGGGCTTGGTACTATTTATTGTGTATCTCTGTGCTATGTAGACGACACCAGGGGCTAATTTATTGGGGAAGATAAAAATAACGATTGCACAATTTAATTTTTTAATTGAAAAGAAAAAAATCTAAGGACAATAGGAGATTGTAAAAGGGACGAAGCAGATGAGAACAAAGTTTTAAAAACATGGAGATGATTTGCCTCGAAAGAAGAAAGCTGTTTAGAATTGTCTTACCGATATTTTGTTTTGCTCAGACAAATGAACCAAAGAAACTGAAGCATAGGACATGCCCAGTTAACCAGAGGCTCTGGGCTCTGGAAAAGAAAAAGAAATAGACACATTCAGTTCAACACCTAGTTTAAATTTCTCTTCCTTAGCTTTCTGGGAAGATTTCTATAGAGCCTTCTTATTATAGACTCTCCTTTTTTTGAGGACAGTTATTTAATCATCTGTCTCCAACAGCCATCTGTTCTCCAGGACACATTGTCCCAACACATTCCATCTTTTATATTTTCCAGATTTGTACTCACATTTTTTTCCTTTTTCAGGCTTAAGTAAATTCTATGTCTCCGTCCCCAAATCTACAGGCTTTTCTATAAGAAAAACTATAGGTAGAGAATATGTACAAACTATCGTCAGCTGCCAGGAATTGTTGTGATGTTTCCTGCTGTCAAATTAAAAGTGAAAGGAAGAACATGTCTATTAAAAGAAAGGCAGAGTTGCCCTTTCTGCCACAGATCAGTCCTCTGGTGTCCTCTGTACCCTGGCATCTATAGCGGTCGACATACTTGACATCCCTTTGAAATTCACTTGTCTATAACTTTTTAATTTAATTTAATTTTGTGCTGTTTTATTTTAATGTTCATATAGTTTCATATACATATGGGGTATAGTTGATTTACAATGTTGTGTCAGTTTCAGGTGCACAGCAAAACGAATCAGTTACACAGATATAGATATCCAATCTTTTTCAGATTCTTCCTGTAGGGGAAAAGTATCTATAACATTTAAATACTGTTTATAAACGCTATTGCTCACTAAGAAGACTTAATTTTGAGAGTTGGTTCAAATTGCACCTACGATACTAGAAAAAGGGACAATCTGTAAAATGAGGCCACATTTCCAACCTGGGAGGCTAGGGTCATGACCCTGCTATCCCCTGTGAGGGCGACCATGGGAGGTGAGTGAGTTTGGGAGCCGAAGGGGGAGAGGAGGTCAGCTTGGTGAGAAGCCGATGTTCTTGTGCAATATCCAGGTGGAAATGTGCACTACGCTATTGGACATGATTCTGAAACTCAGGGAAGTGTTTGGAGCTGGGACTGTAGCTTTGGGAGTTGTTAACCTACAGATAGTAATTGGAACCATCCAAGTTAAGGAGATAACTCAGGAGCAGGAAGAGACAAAAAGAGGAATTGGAAAACAAAAAGCATAAGGTGTGACCGAAATCAAGATGGTAGAGAACTTGAAGCAAGGAGCGATCGACAGTGCAAAATGCAGAGATAGTACCTCATAGGATTAGGAGAGGAAAAAAATACCTATGGGACTTGGCAATTTGGAGTTTCTCTGTGTCTCTAGTGATGGCCATTCTACATGAACGGTGGGGAGAGAATATGGTTTGTTAATGGGGCCTTACAAAAGAGTAAAGGTCCAGGGAGTTTAGAGTACTTATTTTTTTCATGCTCAAAGTTGTCCTTCATGCAGTTTCTGGAATAGAAAGTTACAATAAAGATTACTGTGTTGGTTCAGGAAAATTTACTCGAGTGAGCTTCCATTTCAAGTAACAGCCAAGTTGTATTTCTCCAACTCCTAGCTATACCTGAACAGAATGGAATTATTGAATGGAAGCTCTACTTAATAAATTTAATAAACCCATGACTATGGGAATACAAGCTACTTTGTATAGCCTTTCTATTATTCAGATTTTAATTTTAGTGTCACTTCCTCAGAGAGGGCAATTTAAAGTAGATTCTCGGACACCTCTATCATATTATTTTATTTAAACTTTCTGCATAGCAACTACAATTATCTGATTTTTCAAAATCTATTCCCCTACCTGCCCATTAGAAAATAAGATCTAAGAGAAGAATCCTTGGCATTCTTGTTCCCTGTTGTATCTTCCACACCTTGACTAGTTCCTTCTTGAATTGGAGCATTGCAACCTGGGACATCAAGAAATATGTGTTAAATGAATCAATGAACTGATATAACGTCTCCAACCTGCAGCTTCCAGGCTTATAGTGTGATTTGAGATCAATAACATAATAATTATAGCAAATGGAATGAGTACAGTGTCCCAGGAATTGTGCTAAGTACATATTGAGTCCTCCCAATAGTAATCCATTACATTAATCCCTAAGCATTAATTTGGTCTTCTTAATAGAAAAAGTATCTGAGGCTTATAGTAAATAAGTATTTTATTCAATAATAAAGAGCCATTAAACGACAGAACTTGGGTTTAAACCCAGGTTTGCCTGACTTTATGGCACATAACCACTGTGCATCTGGCCTCCTCTTTCCATTGAAATGTTGCATTGAAACTGTGTCAAAGCTGCAGGTACACTGAGCTGAGGATGGGTACATGAAGGCTGGCACTTACAAGTCCATTGTTCCAGGAGCAATATCATAAGTTAACTTCCAGCCTTTAGTTAATGTTTGTTTCTAATATGGTGTGGCAAAATAATTAAGCAGATTATCCAACCATTCAATAAAAATCATAATGAAAATATAAAAATATGATATTTATTATGGAAATACATAAATATGATACTTATTATAGCCATTTCCCTAAAGTGCTTTATATATATTAACTAATTTAACCCTCACAACAACTCTAAGAGGTAAGTATATTATTATGTCCACATTACAAATGAAGAAACTAGGATAAAGGAGTTAAATGACTCCTCCGAGTTGCACACCTAGCTAGGAAGAGGTAATTCTAGGATTGGAAACCAAGAAGACTGATGTCAGAGTGCCTAAGTAACTCAGGCCAACAGAATCAAATATACATTAGGAAATTTGGTGTTTTCCTAAAGTCAATGCAGTCCAGACCATGTGTAAAATTTTTACTAACTCAAAATGTACACCTCTATTTAATTTTTACTTCAGCTTGGATAAAGGTAAATATGAAAGATCTTAACTAAAACAAGGAAAAGAAATTATGATTAGTTATCCCAAAGTGTTATATTTCAAATCTCCAGAATATTAGGTAGGTAACTGGACTGAATCTCTGACATTTGCTGGTTTTGTGCCTTAGAAAAGTTTTCCTGCCTTAAATGGGACACTTTTGAAGCCATGATTAAAATGGTTGTCTTAACAGATGATATAGGTTTGTATCATCTACACCAAGACTGTCCAAAGAACTTCTTGTGATGATAAAAATATTCTATAAAATATATGACTGTAGGGCACTTGAAATGTGGCTCATGTAACTGAGAAACTAATTTTTAATTAAATTTAATTTTAATAAGTTAAAATTTAAGTAACTACCTGTGTCTAGAGGCTACCATATTGGACAGTATAGATTTAGACTACTTAGAGGCATATAAGATTTTGAGACTTACTTGACAAAATTAGAAAATATAAAAATATTAGGAAACTGGACACTAAAAATGTTATTACACAAAGGGATAGTGGAACAGATAAACTATAATCCTGTAGGCAAGAATTAAAGGGTTTAGTACATGGAGTAGCAACAATTTTAAGTAAGCCAGAGGTATGTCAGTTCCATCGATCTTGTCCTACAGAGACAAAAACTGTTCTGATTGCAACCGATAGTTAATGGAGAAAATTGGATCTAATCATCCAAATCTACAAATAAGTGACTGGTATGTGTAAATAAAGAGTAATCCTGAACTATACTCAATATTTTGTAATGACCTATAAGGGAAAGGAATCTGAAAAATTATATATATAGATATATATCTCTCTATATATATCTATATCACTTTGCTGTACACCTGAAACTAACACAACATTGTAAATCAACTATACATCAATAAAACATTTTTTTTAAGTAAGAAAAGAGTAATCCCATGTGTCATAAGCATGATGACTAAAATCATTTATTCAAAACAGAAAACCTGCAGTTTCTTGGGAACCTATTTCTAGAGAGCACTGCATACCTCACAAGTTCTTGCTGTAAAAAGGTGAAGGATAAGAAACTTCAGAACATTAAAGAGATGGATTAGGAACTGAAATCTACCCTTTCAAAGGAAAGGAAAGCAGTGTGCTATTATCAGTTACATTGCTTCCAATGGTCAATCCAGGAATGATAATTTCACCCAAGATGGTAGAAAGTGCCTTAAGCTGCAACAGCCCTTAGATGCTGCAACAGTCTACTGTAGGGAAGCAAAATTTTCCATCCCCAAATGTCTCTTTGGCATGAAGACTATTTCCATCTGAAAACAATCATGGCCCAAAAGACTCAGGAAGAAACTTTGACTTTACCCCTAACTGCCTAAAAAATATTTAGTTAGAGGGCCTCTTCCTGGAAAAGAGCTATCCCCAGAGATATCTGCAAAGAATATGGGCTAGGTTGGTGGAGGAAATCCTTCGGCTGGACCTACAGATCAGAGTTCACATTATCTGTGTCCTGTTATCTCTGCCTGGTCCCGCAAACATTCGTTTAAAAACATTTGCTTTTCCGTCTTGAAGTGAAATGCTTTCCTCCCCTTCGAAGTCCCAAACCACTCCCCTCAACAGTCTCTTTTGTCTTTAGCTGAAGATGGTATTGAAGGTTAGGGTTTTAGCCATTTTGGTGAGCTACTCAGTTTTTCTGGGTCTCTCTCATGTATACATGTTATTAAACTTTTGTTTGATTTTCTCCTGTTAATCTATCTCATGTCAGTTTTAATTCTTAGACCAATCAGAGGAACCTAGAAGGGAAGAGGAAAACTTCCTCCCTGACCCTACCATATACATGTGTGGTTCGGCATTGCTTAAGGAAGCTTATTTTTGATATAATGTATTATGCACCTTTTATGGAATATAAATATTATTTTCTCACATTGCCTGTGCACACACAGCACATCTAAGCTTACTTTTAAAAAGTCCATTCAAAAACATTGCAAATTTAGGGTACCTATTTTGCTCTCGAAAAAATTCTTATCAAAGCCTTTATTTCATTAATTAATCAACCTTTTTTTATAAATTTGCTTCTTTGAATTTAATAAGATAGCAGGAAGCAAAGACATACCCGAAACTCATAAGTTGCTATTTTGATTACAATTATAAACATACTTCTTTTTTGGTTCTAAAGGGTTGTCTCTGTCTATAGATGTTCATTATTCAATTTTGTTTATTTCTCACCTTCCTATAGAAGTAGAAAATGAAAAGAATAGAAATATCTTAAACTTTTGTAGTTTTCTAGGACACAAATACAAATAACATGTTTTTAATTCCTCAGACATACCAACCATTGAAAGCTTACACTAATTACCTGTAGTTTTGTTAATGTTATAAGCTGCCCTTCATCTCTCCTACCCAGACACACCACTCAGTTTCCTAGGCAGATATATTCAACAGCTTCTGTTCACACCTGACATCAATTTCCTTTGATGTTCACAGTCTAAATGAGAATGCTACAGCAAGCTGTATTTGTGAAGTATACAGAATGCCTTTAAAATGATGGCAGGTATTTTCCTCATTAAAGCAGCCATAACAGATAGTTAGATATGATGCTGTCCCTCACCTTCCTACTAATTAATGACTATGATTGCAACCCAAATAAGATCAGGCAATTAGATGTGATAACATTTCAGAAGCAAATATACAACAATCTTGAAATAGCTTCTTGCCGATAAATAAAGTTGATCTTTGGAAAATTACCATATAAATGTACTACTCTATCAAAAAAATCACACAAACTGAGAAACATAATAATTTTACTTTTAATTGAAACATGAGTTACAAATCCCATTAAATTAAAATGTTATGAGTTGGTTATAGGAAGGTATTATAAACAAGTTCTGCTGCATCCTGCAACAGGCTCAGTGGTTAAAGCAGAGGCACCTTCAAGCATGTCTTGAAAGGCACTTTGGGGACTATGTTATACTCATCTTAGGGAAATATAGAAGGGATTGGTTTTTGGTTTTTTTTTTTCTTTTTGGTAACAGATTTGCGACTCAGTTTTGATAAAAATGAAAGTCGACCAAGGAGAAATGTGCAAGAAAAATGATTGACCCCACTGGGGTTTGTAAACACGCAAATACCAGGAATATTAAAGAAAAACCTTGCAGAAAAGCTAGCACTGTAGGGAAACAAAAGTGAACAGACCATTAGGTAACCAACTGCTTTTTAATTTTATCAATTACAATGCACTTTTGCCTTTCTATTCATTTTAAGTCTAGATAAGTATTTTTATTAAAATACACAGAAGCCATGTGCATCAGTTGATTACAACTGTCTTGTTAGATGTAGACCTCCTTTTCTGATCTTGAGAAGGGTCATGGCTGGTCATGCCAATACTTAAAGTTCATTCTCCACCTCGTTATCTGAGCTATGAAAGGAGTCCAGATGCAAAGAGGATCTCATTCCTCAGGGCACTTCCCTTATCTGTCACTTGAAACCTGGTTTGGATAGACCCTAATCCTGGCCTTGAGGAAAAGTCTCTATTTAATTGTTTGGTCTACATAAACCTCTATGTGATTTCTTAATGGTGATAATGAACAGCACATTAAAATAACAGCAGGAATCTCAATCAAAATAATGTGCTGGTCTGAAGTGCCTATTGTGAGAAGAGCCTGAAAAACCAGCTCATATAAAAACACTCTTGCACCAACTCCTTCCAAGGGTGTATATGTGACTTGAAGCATTTGGGGATGCGGCATATCGTGGTTGTTGTTATGCTTGGTTTTCTGGAGGTGTCAGCGGCTGTGGGATCGATAGAGCCACTTCTCAGAACAGGAGAAAAAAGAACGTGCCCGAAAGAATCTGATCCCAATCTAAATAATGTATATATGCATGAATATACGTAGTCAATGAATATATATTATGAATGGATACGTGTGAGCAGTGAGTTATGCATAAATTGTGTATGTGAATAAAGATGTGGATCCTTTAAAAGTAGAAGACCTTATATGCTGCTTGTATTCTTTACCAGAGCACAGAGCAGTGCCTGGCGATTAACGAAAGGCACTGAAATTTTGTTGAATGAGCACACACACACACACACTCCCACACGTAGGCACACAGGGGCGGCTGTCGTAGGGCGCGTTCCCTAGGAACACTGCCTCCGTCTTTTCCCTGAGTCAATCTCGCAGACCTAAGGATGTCTTTGTCGTTAGCTTCTCGCTCTTTTTATTTGGTCTCAAGGCAGTATTCTTTGTATCTCCCCCTATTCCTCTCTCCCCACGGAATAACTGTATTTGCTCCTGAAGACATACCAAGCTTGGAGTTGATCTTGGTTTTCTGTGAAAACAGAGTTTTCTTGTATTCCTTTGGGCATGAGAAGTTAGGCAACTAGGGCATTATTTTCAAACAAGGAAGGGAATACCTAGTTATAAACAAAACTACAGGTGAGTTAGTTGTATGTTTCCAAAGAACATAAATGTTCATCTTTATCGAAAATAAGTTTAATGTTGTTTGATGTTCAAATATTCTATCAATAAGCAAATGTTTATTGTCCTTTTATAGAGAAATAATTATTTTTACAATTGGCCTGGTGGACTCCAGAAGAATTGGTTTGCCATCCTTTTATGCCTCTTACATTTTGGGTATCCTGACTTAATTGTCTTCATTGCACCAAGATATGGTTTCTTCAGTGAAAGTGAGAATAATATATAATTCAATGGTTTTGTGGGCATCAAATGAGATAATAAGTTGCCAGGCACTATACGTGTCTAGTACATGGTGACACATTTCAAGAAGGAAACTGAAGAAAAGTGTAAATCCAGAGAAAATTGGTCACAATTCTAAGAAATCTGCAGCTACTAGCCTGTGGGGAAATTATGTTTGTTGGGGAAAAAAATAGGATGAACTTGAAACCTGTCTTCAATGATGTAAGGGGTTTCTATATGAAACAGAAATGAGTTTTTGTAATTTCACATAGCAGAACCATGATCAATGGATCAAATCTTCCAAGAATGTGACTGGAGATCAACATAAAGTGGAATTCTTAGCAAATATCATTACCCCCAGGGAATGGACCACTTAGCAAGGGGTTTGGAATTTGGATATAACTGGAATCCAGTTCCAGTTCATTCATTGGCTGGTTGTATGCATTGAGCATGACATTAATCTTTCTAAACTTTAATCTCTTTATCCTTAAAATGGGAATAAGTATCTATATAGAATATTAAGAAATATTAAATTAGGTAGTACAGGCAAATCGCTTAGCATAATGCCTGAATAAATAAATTAATTAAGGAATTGTATTTAACTATTTCCTACAACTGGAAGGACTCCAGCCCAGTGATGTGGTCGCTAAATCAAGGATGCTTCAGAAGGGCAGGGACCATGTCTTTTTTGTTCACAGTAGTATTCCCAGCCCCAAGAGAGAGTTGGGATTCACTTACTATTTCTCAATTAAATGAATCGAGATAAATGATAAATGAACAAATAGAAGAGATGGCTCCATTGAGTTGGAGTTTAAGATGAGTGACTAGAGTCCCTTACAACTTCAAGATTTGGTGAACCTGACTGGGAAGTAGAAAAACAATCCTAAATGTTGGAACTAAAGCAACTAGGTAAACTCCCATCTCTACCTTTGTTTAAAACAAACTGCAAGGAAACAATGACTCCTCTTCCTTGAAACGCCTACTTAAGGAGTTCTTAAGAGCCAGGTAACCAATCTGTGCTTTAGAAATCCAATTCCTAGATTTAGATTCCTCTTAGTGGGAAATAACATAATGACAAATATCTTTACTTAAAATGTCTTTGAAGAATAAGAGTCAAGAGCAGATTTTTTTTCCAATTAAAATGATTTCTATTGATTTGGAAAACATAGATGATAGGCTTCTCAGATACTCACAATTTTGGGTAGAAGACACAATTGCCAGTGAGTTCTCCTAATTCCATTAGTGGCAATTAATCAACATTATTTCAGAAACACAGATATGTGAACACTGCACAAAAAGGCAGTAAAAGGTTTCCAGACTTGATTTTATTTCCTTTTTTTTTGGATTGTTTTTGCTTAAGTGAGTATGCTTTTTCATTGCTGAAGCATCACGCTTAACACATTTCTATGCATACGCAATACTAATAGCAAATCCATAGAAAGGCAAGGCTGGCAAAAAGTCATAACTGCTAAAAAAGTTCTTCTGTAAAATGCCATGAGATTATTTAGGTTAGTAAAAAAAAAAGAAAAGAAAAGAAAAACAAACTAGCAAGGATTGTTAACCACTCCAGAAGGATCTAATCAAAGTGTGAGACTGTGCAACATAATGACAGATGGAATTTAATGTAGATAAGAAAAAGGTAATGCATTTGGGGAGAAATCATTTAAACTTTTCATATACATTGGTAGGATCTGAATTAGCTGAACTCAGGAAGAAAAGAAGGGGTAATTATGGATGGAAGTATTCATTGAAGACATCTGCTCATTCTTCAGCAGCAGTTAAAGCTAATAGACTGATGGTTATATTAATAAGGCAAGGGAAAATAGTATGGAAAATATTATGACATTATGCTATGTAAACCACTGATTTAATTTCATTTTGATCACTGTGTTAGTTTTTGGGTTCCTAGCATTTTAAAAGATGTAATGCTTACAAAGTAAAATTTTTTTTTAAAAAGTAAGAAACACACACACACACACACACACACACACACACACATGCACAAAACAAAAAAGAAACCAGAGCAGAGCCAGGGGAAGCATTAGTACCAGAGCAGGTAAAGAGCAACCTTGAATACAGGAGGCTGCATTTCCCACCTCTACCCTCATGTAATCTTACTGAACTCATAATTGCAACCTCCATGGATTGCAGCTTTCTCCCCAAAATCATTCCCAGAAGATTATTTACCAATGAGTTTTAAGCAAAGCATTTCATGCTTTTTAGTCCAACAGAAGGATTTTATCCTCTATTTGCCTGATACACAGTTGGTAGCTGCTATGTCTGAAAATATTTTTAGAAGTGAAAAAAATGATTCTTCTAATGCAAAGATTTTTTCCTCTGTGTAAGTATCACTTAGATAAATCATAAAGTGGTGTCTGTGTAATATTCCCATTCATCCTGGTCTGTTTATTTTATACTTTCCATGTTTCTGGAAAGACAATGATATCCCTCTAATTAAAAAAAAAATCTTGAGGAAAAAAGTATCTAAGATGGAAGACACATTTAGTAATATAAAATTTTCTGTTTACTGTTTTCTGTCTTCCTTGTTTATTTCATTTAAATGAACTATTTATAAAGATACAGTTCCTTTCCCTGAAATTGCTCTGAACCATGTTTACCACTTACCTGTGCCAGAGCACCTTGAGGTGAGCATTAGTGTTCCGCCCCCTGGACCAGATGTTGGCTTTGACTGTTTTGAGACCTGTGATCTTATAAGATCTTTTCATCACCAGGTCCTAGTTTCTCCTCTTTTACAATGGCAATGATAACAGCTAGCTCATCGTGCTAGTATAAGAAGTAAATACAGTGATTTATGTGTAATTCTTTGTGCATTGTAAGTGCTCAGTGTTAGATGGTTCCAAATACATGGGGTTTAAATGGAAATAAAATAACCGTATTGTCATTTCATCTCAAAAGAATCTTTGCTTGCATGCAATTTAAGTTCTCCACACATTTAGAGTTTCTACAGTCTGTCCTAAGTTCGAGAGTTTTCCCCGACCCAACCCCAAATTCCTCTTCATAGCCTCTCTACCGCTAACCCCTGGCGATCATCCCATTGCACAGCTAGGACCACCAGTGTTTGCTTCTCTCTGAATGCTGTCCATGCTTTGCCAACTCAGAGCCTGGTTCTTAGCACAGCCATCGTTTCTAAAGCCCAATCCCCTCTTCAGTGTTCGCCTCAGTCTTGCCACAGAAAAACCCAGCCAGCACGACTTCCCTTCAGGAAATCTGTTCAGTTTCTTCAGGAGCGTGTGATCAGTCTGTACCTGAAATTTTGTAGCACTTAGTCAGGACCAGTACTTGACTGCAGTAACATCATGCCTGGTGTTATTTGTATTATTTACCTAATCACTCCCCATACTTTCATGAGCTACTCACCTTTGTGTGCTCAACATGACCTGGCACGGTGCAAAAGAACATATTGAACGAATTCGTCAACGTACAACGTTACAGACTTGCTTCTTACCATAAACTCATGGATACAGCAAATTCAAAGAACAAGAAACAAACTTTAAAAAGAAAATCTTAATCTCATGTAATAAACATAAAAACATAGATAATATTTACTTTTCCTGATCTTAGCTTTCTAAAGAACTATTATTAAAGAAGCAAGAATTTATGACTTTCTGAAAACATGAAATCAGTTCCTACCAGAAGGACTATGTTACCATCTCTAAGCCTGGACCAAATCATATTAAAATATTTGAAGCCTATTTGGGAAAAAAATGAGCACCAATCTGCAATATGTGCAAGATTCTGTTTTTCTCTAAAAGTTCACCATGGAGGAAAAATGGAAGGTGTCATTCATTTATATCCTTACCTATTTTGTTGTGTATGCCAATTTCCTCTTTTCAATTTTAAGAAATGTTTTTGCTTCATTTCCTACCTCTTCTTTTATAATGACTAGCCATGAAGTTTCAGTGTTTCATATATGAATGAAGGAAAAGAAATAACATTTTAAAAGATCATTTCTTTCATTGAATTTTCCCATTCTTTGGCTAGCATGAATTACAAATTTTCAAGGATGAGGATCATTATGTTAGTCTGTGGTGAGTGTTATAGGAGATAAAAGAAAAAGGATGAGATCAGCTCCTATACAGCTGCTAGAGATACCCTCTTCATTGAAAGATGTATTTTAAATGTCCACTCTTCAATGGCCGGGCGACGATTTAAAAGACACAGCTGCTGGTTAAGTAACAGAAATGGTACCTGGGATCCAACTGGGCTTAGGTGTGAGCAATTTTGAGAATAGGATCAGAACAGAAAGCAATGAGGTAAGGGTAGAAATACTTTGGCCATTAAAGTCACCATCAAAGTCTACACAGACCACAATTTTCAAGGTATCACACTTGGAAATTTAAAGCAATTTTGAGAAAAGGCATGCACCATGATATTGAGCTACCTTTTGAGTTAAAAATATTAACTGAATTAATGTTAGATGATTGAGAGGGATTTTTAAATCATGCAAATGAAAGAGGTATTTTTCTCAAGGCAATAAAATTCACGTACAGAGGAACATTACTAATCATTAGCATGAGGAAAGCATACTTCTGCCTAATCAAATGTCCATTAATAGTGAGAATGTCTGTCGTTTTCATTGACTGCAGTTTAAAAAGAAACACATGAAAAGGTGGTCACACAAGATAGAGATGCCTTCATTAGTCCACATGAATGACACACTCTTCTTCTTAATGTTCTTTCCTTCTCTTCTATTTTTCCTCAGAGCTTCATGAACAGTGATGTGTGTAAACTCTCCCCATAAAATGCAATTAGTAAATTAGGGATAAATCAATCACATCTCCTGTTAAAAAGTCCCTTTTCTGCAGCATCTTAGACAGCATTTTTGGTCATAGGGATGGATTAGACTTTCCATTTATCTTTGCTGTTGAGTTGGTCATGACCCAGGGATAGATGCAAGAAAGTAGGATTCCCCCCTGTCAATGTTAGTGACAGGAAACAGTAATTTGGAGATACGAGCAGCAGCATGGCATAGTGGAGGGAACTGCGCTTTACTGCAATGCTAACCTTCGTCCAAATCCTGCTTTTTCTTCCTTTTAATTGGGCACCCTTGGGGAGGTAAGCTATTTGATCCTTCTGTGGCTCAGATTCTTTATGTTTTCATTACACAAATATTTAGAAACTTCTGCTCCTTGACAGGTACCATTCTGTGGTCTGACATTTCATGTAACCCAAGCAGAGGAGGTGTCTGCCTCATGGAGCTTAAGTAGTAGAGGGAAAATTCAGCAGTAAACAAACAAATGCATAATATTTTCATTCTAAGTGGTAACAAGTGGAATGAAGAAAAATAATATGGGTGACATGGAGACAGCAATGGAAGATGCTGTTGGAAAAAGTAGGTGTAAAAGATCATGATGTCAACATCTTAACTAATGGGATCTCAGTGAACGCATTGAGGGTTCCTCATTTCGTTTTAATTACTCACTATAATGGAAATAATAGTAGCTATGTTGGTGAAAAATAAGACAGTTCATGTAAGGCACCAAGTAGAGTGTAGGGAACTCAATAAACAGTAGCAGTTCTAACTGTAAAATATTCTGAAGTGTGTGGTCCCCCGTTATACTTGATATTCACCTCAAAGTTTGGGTTCAAATATGATTTCCATCTCTCCAAAAACAAATTTGGTGCTAAAGATAGTAGTATTAGTCAAATTCTTTTATTTCTATTTGATTCTCTTGTCCACAGTAGAAAAGTTGAGGTAATTCTGCCTTTGTTTTAACATTGGACCATTTCCTGTTTGTTTAGCACTAGGGATTGGAAAATGTGTTAAGCGAGGTTAGATTAATGACAACAGCATTTGTGTCCCCTTCAATACTTAAATATTTCTCAAATATAAATTCTATAGTTTTTCCCCCTGCCATTTGTGTTTTGCCAATTGAAAGACCCTGAATCTTGGTCTCCAGGTCTATAATTCAACAAAGACAATATAGGCAAGTAAGACATGGCTAGCCAGATAGGATTTGGACCATGAATTAGAATTTACAGTGGGCTCCAAGAAAAATTTGAAGGTCAAGGGAGGGACATTACTGTATAGCAGGAAAAGCTAATACAAGTATCTCAGATAGATAGTGTGAAGCCCAATCCACTCAGATGGATCAAAGAATGTCATAGGAGTGTAGGTGGTCAGGGGAAAAGTAGAAAGTAGTGACCAGGGACAGGGAAGGTAATTTTTAATGCACAATAGACAATTATAGAAGTCATGATTAGTATTCAGCAATGCTCCATAATGAATGAATAACCCGGGCTTAAAGAAGTAGGGAAGGGGTATTTGAGTCATAACCACCAGCCACAAAATGAAGAAGGCAGTCAATTTTCCATCACAGTGATCTAGCAGAAGGGAGAGCAGAGACACTGTGAAGGATAGAGGTACGAGATAAGAGGATTTTGTCTTCTCACTTCATCCTCTCCCATAGTCCTTGAATGAATGGAGGGGAGAGTCTGTCACTTCCATCAGCCATTGTGCATTGTTGAGTGACATGAACTAATTATTGACCACTTAATGAACAGATCTAACGCTTACTGAGGTTTATAACAGGTTCCAAACTCTTTAATTGAGTATTAAGTCTTTTAACCCTTGGAAACATTTTATCAGATAGAAGTGATGATCCCCATTGGACACAGGAGAAAACTAGAATACAGAGAGGTGTGATTTTTCAAAGATCACACAGGAATTTGCAAGTCTTTTATCCTCACCTACAGAGTCTGACTCCAGTGGCCTTGCTGTTAATGTACTCTGTACAGCCTTGTGCTTGCTAATTTAAGTAAGAACTTTATGAAATCTGGGTGGTTGGTATTATTAGCCTCATCTTACAAATTTACCAAAGAGTCACAGAGAGAGTAAATAATTTTTTCCATGAAAACACAGGTTGCATGAAGCATAGGAAAAATAAAACAGCTACATTTTCTGGATTGATGTTCTCATACTTTATAGTACACCATACTGGGAGAAGACTAGATACTCTTTGTATTATTTCCTACAGTTTGACAGAAAGGATACTGCTCTTGGATCACTCTATTAGAATGATATTCTCAAGGACCAATACTTTAGAAGGGCAAAGCATGAGACAAACAAGGCTGATTTCTCCTGCTTCTGCTTCTCCTCCACATCCCACTGGGGCACATGACACAATGTTGGAAGTAGAGTGAAGTAATGACACTATCAATTACCCTCATTTCATAAAAGGGGGGATCCTGTTTAACAGAAATATGACACAGTATTTCCCAGGTCACCCCGTAGAGAACTACTCATATGTTTCTTGCCACTGTATCACATTTATTTATACCAGTTCTTTCAAGTCTTTATTGAAAACCACGTATTCGTTAAGTACCTATTATCTTCAAAGGCTCTCCCTTGCAACCTGACAGGTAAAAAAGATGATGAGAATCCTACCTTTAAGGCAGGTGTCAACCAAGCACACGAAATCACACTGTATTATAAGAAGAAACATGGTATGCACTGTGTAAGAGAGTCACATTGCCAAGGATGCAGACTGGGAAATGAGAGGTTGCTTGCAATTGATGGGATAAAGAAGGAAAGGTTTCATGGCAAAGTTAAATTTAGAGGTGGGTCTGAAAAGACAGATGCAACCACATATCAGATGCACGTGGTTTGGAGGATGAGATCCCTCAAGTCAATGGGCAAATCAAAGACCACCACCAGTCTTTGACTTCAGTGAGGAACCAGGGGAGGTTTGGCTTGGCAGGAGAAATATCAACACTAAACGTTGGAAAATCAGGTGGGTGCATCATTGTTTCAAAGACGAACTTGAACCACAAAATAAGGATCATTCAAAATTAAGAAATATTAAGGTTAAGATATATTTATTGGAATCTGGTGAAAAGAATATCTCTACACACTGAAACCAAAACCTGGGACATTAGAACTAACACACTTGATTCAAAAGACTTATTGAGGCAATAGCCATAACCAACAATATGAATAATAATTGGCTGGAATCCAAGTCACTCACGCATTAAATTAGAACATTTGTATTACAGTGCTTGAATCAGAATACATTCTTTTTATGCTAGATATATGAAAAGCAGAGTCATGATAGAGTCGTTACCTGCACTCAGAAAGTGCTGGGGCAGACACATTCTCAGTCAGTCCAGACAAAATATGGAGCTAAAAACATATTTTGAGGGAATATGCTAATTTTCTTCCACCTAAAGGTTACAGGTGATCCCCAGATTTCTCTGTTTCACATTTGATGATCTGTCTAATAAAACAAAAACTGTTTCTATTTGGTTTTTTATTATGATTGTTGTTGTTTCCTGGAGGTCAGTCCGTTTTGGTGTCTTCTGCAGCACGGAGAAGGCTGCTCTCTGAAACTTTGAACCACGTTTCTTTGGAAACTCTGAAAATCTCCATCAATCTAACTGGATTCCTTATTAGGAGACTTTTAACGCAGCAGATAAATCTGGGGGATCAGGCACTGTCTGTTCATTCTCATTTATGTTTTTGCTTATTTACACTCATGGGAGCTGTTTACACACCAGCCCTCTGGGGTTCATTTCCAGTCCTGGAAATCACAGGAAATCCCCAGGAATGGCAGGGAATTAAAAGAGCAGCTGGGAAACTGAGGGTACCCAGTGATAGCAGCAGGAAGCCCTGTGATGTGCACGCCTAAGCACCTTAAGATGTTTTCAGAGAAAGTGAAGCCTAAGTTTGGTCGTGGGACTCTGTATATGTTGAAGACCTCCTAACACTGCAATAGGATACACCCCCTTTTGAGCATAGATTCCACTAGTGGTTCCATTAGTTAGTAGTTACCTTAATGTGCATATACTTAAAGGTTATCCTTTTTTGTGGTGGTTACAGATTTCCTTAAGAACGGCTCAATAGCCATGCCAGGAATCAGAAGAGTCTACAAACACCACCAGAACCCATTTGAGAAAGGTCTCCTTCTGGAAAATAACTATGCCTTATGAAAGATTAAGAAAATATGCCAATAAGTTGATTGTGATAAGCAATAAGCATATATTATTCAGGAATGCAAACAAAAAAATGTATAAAGGCAGAAGGAGAATGTCCATTCTAGGATTCCTAAAATACCTGGGGGATATATCTCTGTGTTGTCTTTTACAGAAATAAGACTTTATATTGGATAGGAAACAGCAGAATTTTATTTTAGGGAAGGAATTTGATAAGCATACCAAATATTGATTATCTCGATAAATATATTTTGAGATGACATTGTAGTAGATGAAGATGTTACATTCGGATAAGACCCTTCCTTCAAGGATCTTATCATCTATGTGTAATTTATACTCTGAACTCTACAGAAAAGAATTCTGTATGAAAGTATTAGATTTATTAGATCATCCTGTGACAAATAAACAGAAATTTAAAACAAGAAGTGAAGCTGTATGCCATATATTAATTTTAAAATGCAAATTACTAAAGCAGAGATTTCACCCAGGTAATGAAAGGACTGTCCGTGTGTTCCAGGGTCAGATAGTTTCAGAGGTTAAAAAAAAAGTTTGGTTCTATTACAGTGTCTTTAACATTATCATCATAGCCTAATGCACCCCCAAAATGGTGACTAAGATAATTTTGTCTATCAATAGTTTATCCAATAAGTATGTATTAAGTGCTTATGATAAAACAGGACAATTCCAGGTGATGATTCTACAAAAGTTAAAAAGTCAGGCAATCTTTTGCCCTAATTTGACTTTATGATTTGGAAATATATTTATGTTTATGTATTGAGTCTATGTATTCCTCGATAAATAGCGGTAGCAACAAACCAGAAACTGAGTGTTAGCTGGGGATTCAACTAATAATAAGACCCAGTCCACCCACATCCCTGGGAAAGACATAGTCTTATGGATAAGATGGAAATTCAAAGAGATAAATATAATACAACTTGGACTCTTCTAGGTTTTTAAAAACAGCTTTATTGAGATCAAATTTATGTTCCATAAAATTCACCCTTTTAAGGTGTACAACTTAACTTTTTAGTATATTCACAGGTGCAACCATCACCAAGTTTTAATAATTTTAGGACATTTTCATCACCTTATGAAGAAACACTGCACCTACTAACAGTCACACCCCATCTGCCCACCACTACCTCTTCTAGGAAAATCACTAACATACTCTTCATAGATTTGACTACTCTGAACTTTTCATATAAATAGAATCATACAACACATGATCTTTTGAGACTACCTTCTTTCACTTAGCAAATGTTGTGACGGTTCATCCATGTTGTAACATGTATCAGGATTTCATTCCTTTTTATTGTAGAATAGCTTTCTATTGAGTGGATACATCACACTTTGTTATCCTCTCATCAGTTGGTAGATATTTGGATTATTGCCACTTTTTGACTACAATTTTTTTCTCAAATCAGCTTTATTGAGGTATACCTGACAAATAAAATTGTACATGTTTAAGTATATGACATGATGATTTGACATATATAAATATATTTTGTGAAACGATTACCACAATCAGATTAATTAACACATCTCTCATCTCACCTCACATAGTTACCTTTTTGTGAGTGTGTATTGAGAATTCTAAAGGTTTACTTTCAATGAATTCCAAGTACATAACTCAGTGTTATTAATTATAGTCACCATGCTGAACATTAAATCCCCAAAGCTTGTTCATCTTATGTTATAAATGAACGCTTATACACGTTGACCAGCATCTCGCCATCTTCACCCTGCCGCCCCAGGCCCTGGTAATTACAATTCTATTCTCTGTTTTTTTTTTTTTTTTTTTTTTTGCGGTACGCGGGTCTCTCACTGTTGTGGCCTCTCCCGTTGCGGAGCACAGGCTCCGGACACGCAGGCTCAGCGGCCATAGCTCACGGGCCCAGCCATTCCACGGCATGTGGGATCTTCCCGGACCAGGGCTTGAACCTGCATCCCCTGCATTCGCAGGCAGATTCTTAACTGCGCCACCAGGGAAGCCCCTATTCTCTGTTTTTATGAATTTGACTTTCTTTGTGTGTGTGTTTTTTTTTTTAAAGATTCCACATATAAGTGAGATCGTACAGTATTTGTCTTTCTCTGTCTGACTAATTTCACTTAGTATAATGATCTCTGAGTTCATCCATGTTGCTGTAGATGTCAGGATTTCCTTCCTTCTTCCTCATAGATGAATTTTATATATATATATATATATATATGTATATATATATATATACATATATATATATATATACAATATATAAATATAATGTCTGTAAATATATGTTGATGGACACTTAGATTCCATACCTTGGCTATTGTGAATATTCCTGCAATGAACATGGGAGTCAGATATGTCTTCCAGATACTGATTTTATTTTCATCAGATATTCAATATATAACCCAGAAGTGGTTTGCTAGATTATATGGTAGTTCTATTGTTGATTTTTTGAGGAACCACCATACTGTACCAGTTCACCTTCCCACTAACAATGTAGAGTAAAGCCTTCCCTTTTCTCTACATCCTCGCCAACACTGGATATCTGTTGGCTTTTTCATTAAAAAAATCCTAACAGGTGTGAGGTGATGTCTCATTGCAGTTTTGCTTTGCATTTCCCTGATGATTAGTGCAGTTGAGCACCTTTTCAGGTACCTGTTGGCAGTTTGTAAGTCTTGTTTGTAAAAAGGTCTATTCAGGTTCTTTGCCCATTTGGTAATCAGGTGATAATTGTTTTTAATAGTCTCTTATAATCCTTTGTGTTTCTGTGGTATCCGTTGTAATGTCTCCTCTCTCATTTCTGATTTTATTTGATTCTTCTCTCCTTTTTTCTCAGTCTAGCTAACATTTTATCAATTTTGTCTATCTTTTCAAAAGACCAGCTGTTAATTTTATTGAACTTTTCTACTGGTTTTCTGTTTTCTATTTCTAAATGATTGTCTTGAGGATTACAATTAACATCTTAACTTAAAACAGTCTAACTTAGATTAATACTAGCTTAATTGAAATAGTTTACAGAAATTTTGCTCCCAGATTGCGTCATTCTCCCCTCCTTGGTTTATAATTGTCATATAAGTTAAATCTTTTACATTATTAATGAATAACACATTTTTATAATGATTGCTTTATGCAGTTGTCTTTCAAATTATATATGAGAAAAATATAGGACCAAAAAATACATTTATATTCTCTCTTATATTTATCAAACTAGTTTCATTCACTGGTACTTTTATTATTTCCTCTGGATGTAGCCTATTATTTTGCATGTCCTTATTTTATTTTATTTTTTTGGCTGAAATGATTTCCTTTAGCTTCTATTGTAAGTCTGCTGGCAAGAAATTAAGAAATTCTCTCCCTTTTTGTTTATCTGGGAATAACTTAACTTGGCTGAATGTAGCATTCTTGATTAATAATCTTTCCTTTCAATACTTTGAATATCCCAGTGCTTTCTGTTCTCCATGATTTCTGATGAGAAGTCAGTGTTTCCTTATATTGAGGATCCTTTGTACAGGATGAACCATTTTTCTATTACTTGGGAGTTTCTGAAAAAGTTAATGTTGACAATTTTGCCAGTGTTTTTGTTGTTTAAATGGATGTGTAGTTTTTTGAAGGCCTTCACTCCACCATTCTGGAAGTCCTACCTCTAAGCTCTGTTTTTTTTGTTTGTTTGTTTGTTTTGGACTCAACTGAGGTTTCTTTTATTTGTTAAAAGTCTGTGTTTGTGGGATTTAAATCTTTTTAAAAATTTTAAATTTTATATTGGAGTATAGTTGATTAATGTTGTGTTAGTTTCAGATGTACAGCAAATGATTCAGTTATACATATACATGCATCTATTCTTTTTCAAGTTCTTTTCCCTTTTAGGTTATTATAGAATATTGAGCAGAGTTCCCTGTGCTAAACAATAGGTCCTTGTTTGTTATCTATTTTAAATATAGCAATGTGTACATGTCAATCCCAAACTCCCAATTTATCCTCCCCAACACTCCCCCCGGTAACCATAAGTTCATTCTCTAAGTCTGTGAGCCTATTTCTGTTTTGTAAATAAGTTAATTTGTATCATTTTTTTTAAGATTCTGCAGATAAGTGATATCATATGATATTTGCCTTTCTCTGTCTGACTTACTTCACTTAGTATGATAGTCTCTAGGTCCATCCATGCTTCTGCAAATGGTATTATTTCATTCTTTTTAATGCCTGGGCATATATATATCTGGAGGAAATCATGGTTTGAAAGAATACATGCACCCCAATATCCGAGCTCTGTTTTAAGTGGATGTATATGAAGTGCTCTCACATACATGAAGAGGGTACCGACATGACCCTCAAATTTTTCGAGTGCAAATCAGGTGAGTAGCAAACGAGGTACAGTGAACATTGAAAGACATATCCCTTGACTTTGGAGATTTTGCTAGTCAATATCTATGTGGCTAGGAGTTTAAAACTTTTTATTTTATAATTTGAATCCTCCATCATGAGCCATTTTGATGAAGCTAATAGGTTTTGAAAATTTATTGTGTATATGTGATGACGGGAGTATTCTTAAATATACAAATATTCTATGTAATTATCAGCTATTAATAGGTCAAACAATCTCACATCTCCTTCATAGAGAAAATGGTCCCAACTTATTAAAAAATTATTAAAATCCTATTTTATTATAGTTAAATACTTCATGTATTTGTTACCATAATATTTATTTGTATTCAATGTATGTAATAGCACCTATTATTAATAAATATGGACCAGGGTTTTCTGCAATTACTGTATTTTCCTGTATATTATCTTTCAAGAGAAGAGACAGAAAGTAAAGCTTCAAAACACTTACTACCTTTTGTTCACAAATTTTTCTCATCTTATAAGTCAAAACCCAACTATAATCACATAATAAATCAGACTTGATAAATTAGTTTGAGTTTATGCTATATGTTTTGGGCAGCAAAAGAATATCTGAATAAAGCCATATAGTTTCAGGTGGGCATATCCACCAGTACGTTTAGTATGTGCAGATATAGAGAGATGGTGTTTGAAGGTATTTGGCTGAGGTTTCCTACTCATAAACTATTGTATCAAATGCTCTGTTCCAATCACTAGGGAGGAAAATCTACTCTGGATAGAAATTCTCAAAAACAAACTATGTAATTTAAAATCAATGGCTCAATTTCTTGTTAAAATAAATTGACATAAATAAAAAAAATTCTTCTTTCAAGGACAACTTATCTAAATTTTAGAATTTTTAGCATTAAGTTATGCAATCTTTTCTCTTATGTCCACAAATTTGTTTAAGGATAATTTCAGGCTAGTTTTACTGTTTTATTTTATTGTTTTTCCTATTAACACTACCACTATTAAATAAATACATGCCTTGACAGGCTGACAAGTGGCTGAGAACGCACAGTTGGAATTATTTTTTCCCTTTCAATACATGGACTCCTCTAAATATCAGGGGTGTTTGGGCAAGTGATGTGTAAGAACTAAAGTTTACTTTTTTTTTTTTTTTAAGTAGAGTGTAAGAGAGGTTGAGCAGACGATGTGGGAAATCTGACTGCCCATTTTTATGTCATACCAGCTTCATTGATCAGGGGTGGGTCTACCACGTTAAAGGGCCATAAAAGAACAGGCTCATGTTCATTTGGTTTTATGTTCACTCATTTTTATTGAATTTAATAGGTGTTCCAAGGAACCCATAAAGTATTCTCATAGTATATTCAAATATATTAATATTAAATTTCATCATAATTTACCCTCTTTCATGGAGGAGTCCTTGCATTAGTAAATTTAAGAAGTTAATATATAGGGAGAGAAATAAAATCCTTTCAAAATGGAACTATTTGGATCAATGTGCATAAAATTCACTAAGTCTGTCTTATGTATATGATGTGTTGTATTGAATAGTCATTCATATTTATAAAAGTTATTTCACACATAATTATGTGGCATCATCAAACAGAACTTTGGGCTGTATTCTTGACTGAAGGAGAGAAATGAGACAAATACTCGAAGATGGTTAAACTTGCACAAGGTAAAAAGTTAGGTGAGGAGAGAGCAGGTACTATAGTTCAGTCTCTGTGCAGTGTCCTTTCTGCTATTACATGTGACTCTAATGGTTTGCCCTCCATTCATTCAACAGTTGTTTGTTATAGAAACCACTCCATGTGGCCAGGCTTGGGCTGACAGTGCTGTACGGTTGATACAGAAGTAAAAGACGTAACTATCGCTGCCTGGTTGCTAAGAGCCTACAAGCAAGAATCAAATAAATACTATATTCAAAATCCTGTGATAAACCATAATGGAAAAGAATAGAAAAAAGAATGTCTATATGTGTATAACTGAGTCACTTTGCTGTACAACAGAGATTGGCCCAACATTGTAAATCAACTATTCTTCAAAAAAAAAGTAATCCTTTATGATCACTGCTATGATAGAATTAAACAGAGTACACTGATATGGAGTATAGGGTCCAGGTAGAGATATGTGACCAAAAAAGAGCCCAGGAAAAAGAATCTGCGTATGTTGGAATGCAAGGAATTTGGTAAACACTGGAGGTGAAGTGAGTTTAACCTTGAACATCCATAGGTTGAGGAATCTGTGGAACGTCCAAAGGGTGACATCAAACAGACACTCACCAATATACCTCTAAACAGGTGAGGCTTTGTCTAGGGATCTCGATACAAAATCCATTAGCACAGTAAAGATTGTGGCTGTTAATGAGATCAACTATGACGAGCATATTATAGAGAAGAAGGTTGAAGGAAGAATTCTATAAAACACCAGAGTGCAGATAGGAGAAGACAACTGGGAACAGAAGGGTGTGCTGTAAGTTGCAAAGAACAGGCAATATAAACATAGGAGAATATCCAGTCAGTTAAGGGTTGAAACAAATCCTATGCATTTGGGAATTGAGGCACTTCAGTTTATCTTTGGCAGAGTTATTTTGGTGGAATGGTTGAAGTAGAAGCAGTGTGTTCAAGAAAGAAAACACTGAGAATGTAGAGAACGTATTATATTTTGCTATATCATCTTCCCTCCAAACTTTTTTCCCTCTTCTCTTCCTTCCTTGCTTTCTTCCTTCTGTCCATCTTTCCCTCCTTTCTTCCATTTTATTGTACCTTTTGAGCAAAGAAAGAAAGATGTGGATCATTTTAAAGGACTTTAAGTAATCTTTAACCTTTTAAAATCTCAGATCTGCCTGAACCTAGCAGACTACTTGAATTGATGAGGCAAAGCTGGGAGTTCACAAGGCCAAGGCAGCTAAAGTCCACAGGGCAGAGTACAACAAAGGAGAGAACTTGCCAGACTGAGAGCTCTGGAAATCATCAGAAGGTCCCTGTAAAGTCTTCAGCTGATTACAGATGAACGCATGTATGTGAAGAAATTATCTGAGTCCTGGAAAAGGACTATCCCAAAAGAGCAGAGTAAACAATTTCTGGGGCTCACAAGGCTGGGCATGTCTGTGTCACCACTAGTGAGAATAGAAAATCTTACAATTCAGGGACCTTAGGTAGAATATTCAGAGGGGTATTGTCTCAGTAGTGGGGCAAAATTTAGCACTAAACTAAAGATTTTTGTATTTCTGCCAATCAAAGCTTAAAGGCAATCCTCAGAAGATTAAAGTCTTTTCAAACAACTAAATGCAACCCAGGTTAACAAACAAGTACCATGACAGACACTAAGATTCCTAACATCCAATAAAGTAAATTTCCCAATGATGGGGTTTCCATATCAAATCACCAGGCATGCAAAGAATTGAGAGAATATAATCTGTAATGAGGAGTAAAAAAAAAAAAATCAGTGGAGAGAAATACACCTAGAAATGATAATAAGTGATAGAATTAGTAGAGAAGGATATTAAAAGTTATTGTAATTGTAGTCCATACAATCAAGGAATTAGAGGAAAAAATTGAGCGTCTTAAGTAGGAAAATGAAAACGATTTTTAAAAATGAAATCAAGCTTCTAGAGACACTAAAATGAGAAATGCATGAGTTGGAGGATTTATTTTATAAGAAAAATTTAGTAATCACATTTCACCCTGCTTCTCCCATTACATACAGATAAGAAACATAAACAGAATGCATGGAAACAACTGCTTTAGGATAGTGGTAAGTAGCATGTTGCCTGCCCTCATGACCTTCATGCTCTGGCATTACAACTGTGACTATGTTACAGCTCAAGACTTAGTCCAAGGGGGTGTAACCACTACAATGAGGTGCCTTGACACCCTCACCTTCGAGTAGTGCAGAAATGAAACCAATCATAAACAGGAGAATTACCAGGTTCTGGAATGATCATGGTGGCAAGTACACAAACAGAACTATATAACATTGCAAACAACATAACACTACACATCCTTTTGAAATGCACATAAAATATTCACCAAGACAGTTCATATCATGAGACAAGAAACAAACATGAAGAAATTTAAAATAATTAAAATCATATAGGATGTGACATCAACAAGATGGAATGGGATGCCTTCTACCTTCTTTTCCCCGCAGATACACCGATTCAACAATACACGGACCAATTCCCTATGCGAGAAATCCAGACACCAGTTGAGAGGCTCCTGCACTCCAGGAGAATGCAAAACCGGCCGCCTGAAGCTGGTTGGAAAATTTGAGACTCCTTCTTACCACAATCTCTCGGCATGGTGCCACACCACTGGGTGGAAACTTCCAGCTCACAGCTTTTCCTAGGGAAAGGAAGGAAAGAAATGGACTATATTTCCAATGTTCTGACTTTTCCAGGGAATGCCCAAAAGAATGGCTTCTACCTTGCCTGAATCTGAATACTGACAAGAATGGACCCTAGGTTGAAAACTACTGGAAGCAAGGATGGTACTGTGGACTTGTATGCTTGTACTCACCATAACTCTCATCTCAGCACAGCGCTGGAAAAAAAAAATTCCCAGCTTCTCCCTGGGGAAGAAAAAAATTGAATCCTGCATCCATGTTCCAACTTTTTCAAAGTGCTGGCCAAGACTTCTGTCTCACTTGTCTCAGAGTATTGAGGCACCACAGCATACTAGAGTTTTCCACCTGTATAATTTGTCACTTAAAAATGTTACTTTATGTATTCTAGATCCTAGTCTCTTTTTGCATATGGATTCATAATTTTTTTCTCAGTCTGCAGCTTGTTGTATTGATTTCTTATTGTTGTTATAAAGAGTACCACAGACTTAGTGACTTTACACAAATTTATTATATTACAGTTTTGGAGGTCTCAAGTCTGAAATGTGTCTCACTGGGCTTAAACTTGGGTTTAAACTAAGGTGTCAGTAAGGTTGTGTTCCTTTCTCAAGGCTATTGGGGAGAATTCATTTGTTTACCTTTTAGAAGTTCTAGAGGCTGCCCACATTCACTGTCTCATAGACCTTCTCTATTTGCAAAGCCAGTGATGTAACTTGAGGCTTTCTCACAATGCCTTCTGAAACTTTTCTGATTCCTTCTTCCACTTTTAAAAGATAATATCCTTATCTTAAAATCAGTTAACAATCTTAATTCTATTTGAAATTTTAATTTTCCCTTGTCAAGTAACTTATACATCCAAAGGCTTTGGGGATGAGAAAATAAACATATTTGGGAGACCATTATTCTGCCTGCTACACTTTTCTTCTTATTTTCCTACCTGGAGAATTTTACTTTTGCAGAGTAAAAATTTTTTTTAATTTGATGAGGTCCAAATTATCAATTTTTTATTTTATTGATTCTGTTTTTAGTGTCAAATCTAGAATTTTTTGCCTAACTCTAGATAGATCCCAAGAATTTCATTTTTAAAAAAAATTATAGTTTTACATTTCATAATTAAACTTCATTCGTTTTGAGTTAATTTTTGTGTAAAGTGTGAGATTTAGGTAGGTGTTCATTTGTATTTCTTATGAATGTCCAGTTAATCAAACATCATTTTTGAAAAGTTTATCCTTCTAATGAATTGCTTTTGCAAATTTGTCAAAAATGTGTTGGGCATATTAATTTATGTCTGTTTCTGAGTTCTTTGTTTTGTTCAATTGATTTATATGCCTATCTGTCTGCCAATACCACACAATCTTGATTACTGTAGCCAAATAATGAAATAATATGAGACAGTGTGATTTCTCCCACTTTGTTTCCTTATAAAAATTGTTTTAGATATTGTATAGCCTGTGTTTTTGCTTATACATCTTAGAATAAGTTTATCTTTGTCTACAGCATATGTTGCATAAGTTTTGCTAGCAATTGCTGTAAACAATTAGATAAATTTGGAGAAAATTGACGTCTTTACCAGATTGAGTCTCCTAATTTGTGATTACATTTTTCTCCATTTATTTAGGTTTTCTTTGATCGCATTTTATAATTTTCAGCAAGCAAGTCCTAATCATGTTTTGTTAAATTTATAGCTAAGTATTTTATTTTCTTTTGAGCAAGTGTAAATAATACTTTATTCCATTTATTTTTCCACATGTTCATTGTTATTATATAGAAATGCAAGTGAGTTTTGTGTATTGATCAAATATCCTTCAAATTTGCTGAACTCATAATTCTAGGAGTTTTTGTTTGTTTTGTTTTGATAGCTTCTTTGAGATTTTCTACATAAACAATCATATCATTTGCAAATAAGGACAGCATTAATTCTTCATTTCCAATTTATATTTCTTTATTTCCTCTTCTTGCCTTGTAGCAATGGCTAGAACCTCTAATACTAGTTGAATATGACATAAGTACTATGTTGAGAATGGACATTCTTGCTTTCTTTCCAATCTTAGAGGAAATGCATTCACTATTTCACCATTAATTATAATGTTAGCTCTATGTTTTTGTAGATGCTCTTCATCACCTTTAAGCAATTTCTCTCTATTCCTAACTTGGCAAGTGTTTGATGATATACGAGTGCTGAGTTTTACAAGTACTTTTAAAAAATCATTTGATATAATCATATGATTTCTCCTCATTAGTCTATTGATAGGGTAGATTACATTGCTTGATTTTTAAATGTTGAAGCAGCCTTACATACCTAGAATATATTCCACTTGGTCAAATATTTAGTTCTTTTTATACATTGCAGAAATCATTTTGCTGATATTGTGTTAAGGATTTTTGTATCTAAATTCATAATAGATAATGGTCTGCAGTTTTCTTCTTAGAACTGTCTTTTCCTGGTTTCATCTAGCCTTATAAAATGAGTTGGAAAATATTTTCTCCTTTCCTATTTTTTGGAATATATTGTGAAAAAAATTAATTCTTTATTAATTGCTCAGTAAAATTCTCCAGTGATTCACTCTTGGTCTGGAGATTTCTTTTTCTGCAACTTTTAAATCATGTTTTCAATTTCTTTAATAGTTATAGGATAATTCACATTGTCTATTTCATCAGCTGAGTTTTGTTGTTTGTGGTTTTCAAGAAATTGGCCCATTTCTTCTAAGTTGTCAAATTTATGACTATAAAATTATTTGCTTTTTCCCCTCAGTATCCCTTAAATGGCTGCAGCTATAGCCACTATTTCAATTCTGATATTGGTTATTTTTGTCTTCTTTTCATCTTTCTCATATTGCAATAAGCTTGTCTATTGTATTAAATTTTTCTAAGAATTAGTTTTTGATTCATTAAAATTCTCCATTAGTTTTCTCTTTTCAATTTCATCAGTTTCTGCACATGTCTTTATTATTTCCTTCCTTCTGCCTGTTTTGGGTTTATTTTGCTCTTCCTTTTTTAGTTTCTTGTGGTAGAAACTTAGATTATTGAGTTGAGACATTTTCCTTTTTTTTAAATAGCAACGTTTAGTATTATAATTTCTCTCAGTACTGCTTTAGCTGCTTCCTGCATATTTTGATATGTGTTTTCATTTTTATACAATTCTATGTGTTTTCTATTTATTCCATTGAGAACTTTTATTTTACCCATGGTTTATTTAAAAGTCTGTCATTTTATTTCCAAGTGTTTGAAGATTTTCCACTTGTCTTTCTGTTATTGATTTCTAGCAGATTCCATTATGGCCAGAGAACATAGTCTACATGATTTCAGTTCTTTTCCATTTGTTGTCAGAGTTCTTTTATGGGCCAGGATTTGGACCATCTTACTGAATATTCCATGTCCTTGAAAAAAAAAGTGTGTTATTCTGTTGTTTGAAATGTTATGTATATGTGAATTAGATCCTCTTGCTTAGTTTTGCTTGTTTATTTCTCCTACATCCTTACTCATTTTCTGTCTAGTTTTTCTATCAATTGTTGACGATGAGATGTTAAAGTCTCTAACTCCATCGGTGGATTTGTCTACTTCTTCCGTCAGCTGTTTTTGTTTCATGTATTTGGAAGCCCTTTTATGTGTGTGTGTATACATTTTGTGTTGTTTTTTCTTGTTGCATTATTTCTCTCACTGTTACATAATAACTAGACTATATGTTCACACAAAAACTTGTACATGAATATTTGTAGCAACTATGTTTGTAACTGCCAAAAACTAGAAAAGACTCAGATGTACATCAATACATCAATGACTCAATAAATTGTGTTGTATCTATACAACATGTGTATCTATACAACATCTATACAACAATGTGTTCATCTATACAATGAAGTACTAACAATAAAATGTCATGAACTATCGATACACACAACAATATGAATGGATCTCAAAATCATTATTTTGAGTAAAAGAGCTCAGAGTATGTACTCTATGATTCTATTTTATATAAAATCTAGAAAATTTAATTTCATCTATATGGTAGCAGATAAGTAATTGCCTGGGGATGGGATGAGGAGGTTGATGAGAAAAGGATTATAAAGAAGTTCATTATTTTGAGTGTATTTGTAGTTTTATTGGTATATGTATATGTTAAAACTTATTCGATTGCACTCCTTATATATATGAAGTTTGTAGGTCAATTATATCTCAACAAAGCTGTTGAAAAAATATATTAGGATTTAGCAGGAAAGTAAATTTAGGGGAAACTAATTATTATGTATAAAATTTATTTGGACAATATTTATATGGTCGTAAGTATGGACATCTTTAAAAGCACCACAAGACATCAACATGTTTAAATCAATGATGAATATAATAAAGAAGAGCAACAATAATATTGCTACTTGAAAAAAGTTTCTGGATTATTTAATCTGTTTTCCAAAAGAGTAGTACTTAAGGAGAGCTACAAAATGGTTTTAAAAATAATACATTAATATGCTTTTAATCCAATGGAGACAAATAGTCTTTATAATAAATAATGTTAGAATAATTGGATCTCCATGTAAAAAATAAAAAGAAACTTAATTCTTAGCTACACTATATACAAAACTTAACTCAAATTTGTTAATAGACTTAAAAAGCTAAAACTTAATTCTTCTAGAAAAAAATATAAGAGAAAACTAGTCAAACAAAAAGTTCTTAAATATGACACCAAAATGACAACTTGTTAAAGAAAAAAATGACAAATTGGGTTTCATCAAAATTAAAATCTTCTAGTCATTGAAAGATACTATTAAGAAAATGGAAATACAAACCATAGACTGGAAGAAAATACTTCAAATCACAAATCCAGAATACATAGAATAATTCTCAAAATTCAGTAATTAACAAACAACCCAACACAAAATGGGGATAATATTTGAACAGACCCTTCACCAAAGAAGCTCTATGCATGGCAAATAACCATGTGAAAATATGATCAAGACATTATTCATTAGGGAAATGTAAATTAAAAACATAATGAAATACCATTACATACCTATTTTATAAAAAGCAACAAAAATTGACAATACTATATGCTAGTGAGCATGTGGAACAAATGGAACTCTCATATATTGCTCGTGCAAGGCAAAATCATAGAGCCACATTGGAATACGTGTTGGCAGCTTCTTATATAATTAAACATGCAACTACCATATGACCCAGAAATTCTACTCCTATATATTACCCAAGTGAAATGAAAACCTACATTCACACAGTTTCTTCAAATGGTAACTAATCATCTCTAAGATATAGCTCAGTGGTTTCCAACTCTGACCACTGGAATCACCTGGATATATATTTTTTTAATATTCCAAAGCCCAAGTCACACCCCTAACCAATTAAATTAGAATCTCTGAACTTGGGACAGAGTCAACAGTATTTTTTGAAACTCCCTTAAGTGATTCTAATTTGCAGACAAGTTTGGAAATCACCAGTATAGCTTAAAAGACAAATATCACTATTTAATATGAATTATTTTACAGCAAATAATAGGCACTGTAATGGAGCAAAATAAAAAGAAAATAAACCCAAGTAAGTTTCCTGATGCAAAATATAGAAAGGACCAACAGATGTTTAGAATATGATGAAACTTTGAAGGGGGGCAATTCTTAATAATTAACAATGTGATTATTGATAAATAATAACCTAATTTCCATTGCCCTATCATGGCCAATAATTGCAGTCATCCCTTATTGACTGTCAGATTTTTTTTTTGATTATTTGAAGACTTTTATTTTTTTCTGACAGTCTCCAAAATTAGTACAGTAGAATTCACAAGATAATTAAATTTTTTAAAGTTTGAATTTATCCCTTTCTCTCCACTCTCAAACATCATGTACACACATAAACTCCCACCTAGACACATGCAGGATTTATTTTTTATATATCAAACAGACACCTTTGAGTTGTAATTCACCTGGCAATTAGCATGACTGTTTACATAATTTTGGCAATGATCAGTATTCCTAGGTGACTGTTGCTTCTAAGCAGTCTTACAGCCCTCATACATATCAACATACTGTTGGATATAAATACCTTCTTCATCCTACTTTATTTTTGAAATAGATTAGTCAAAGAGATAACTGTGGAAGTCATTTCTATGAATTTAAGAGTGAGGGCATTCACAACTTAATTCTGCAGTCCCCTCTGGCCTTTCTACAAAATACAATAAAGACTCTAATACAGTTCAGTTTTATTTTTTTACCACCAGCTTCTATTAAATAGATCTTCTACTTTTTTTCACTCAGATGAGTGGAGCTTCTTCTTCCTTATATTTCTGCTCTCCTGGCCAAAGATCTTGTCTCTCATATTCTTAGAACACACACACACACACACACACACACACACACACACAGACACACACACACACACACACACACACATTCTCAATCCAATCCCTTCCTTCTTATAGCCCTTCTTTTTTTAAAATTTTAGTTATTTATTTTTTTATACACTAATATGTATAAAATAGATAACTAATAAGAACCTGCTGTTATAACCCTTCTAATAATACCAAGTCTGCAGAATCTGCCTGTTCATAACTCTATCTCAGAACTTCTTTAGCTCATCTCCTGGTTGCAATTGTGATGACTCACATCACGTATCTCAATTTAGATTAATTTCTACATTGTGTATTTATCATTGCAATAACTAGATACAGTCTAAACCCTGAATGCAAAATGCCATAGTTTATTAGACACATAACATGAAAAAATCATAAATCTACATTTAAAGTACAATGCACTTTGTAATCTTAATATCTAATGAACTTAGTTGAAGATATTTCATTATATGTATAATGTGTACCAAAAATGTATAAATAATATCTGGTCTTACATTTAGGTCTTTAATCCATTTTGAGTTTATTTTTGTATATGATGTTAGAGAATGTTCTAATTTAATTGGTTTACATGTAGCTGTTCAGTTTTTCTGGTATCACTTATTGAAGAGACTGTCTTTTCTCCATTGTATATTCTTGTCTCCTTTGTCATAGGTTAATTAACCATAAAGTGCATGGGTTTATTTCTGAGCTTTCTATTCTGTTCCATTGATCTATGAGTCTGTTTTTGTGCCAATAGCATACTGTTTTGATTACTGTAGCTTTGTAATATAGTCTGAAGTCAGGGAGCAGAATTATGCCAGCTCTGTTCTTTCTCAAGATTGTTTTGGCTACTCAGCATCTTTGGTGTTTCCATACAGAGTTTAAAATTATTTGTCTAGTTTGGTGAAAAATGCCATTGGTATTTTCATAAGGATTGCAGTGAATCTGTAGATTGCCTTGGGTAGTATGGTCGATTTAACAATATTAATTCTTCCAATCCAAGAACATGGTATATCTTTCCATTTGTTTGTGTCATTTTCAGTTTCCTTCATCAGTGTATTATAGTTTTTAGAATACAGGTCTCTTGCTTCCTTAGGTAGGTTTCTTCCTAGGTATTCTTTTTGATGCAATGGTAAATGGGATTGTTTCCTTAATTTCACTTTCTGATAGTTCGCTGTTAGTGTATAGAAATGCAACAGAATTCTGTATATTAATTTTGTATCCTGCAATGTTACCAAATTCACTGATGAGCTGTAGTAGATTTCTGGTTGTGTCTTTAGGATTTTCTATGTATAGAATCATGTCATCATCTGCAAATTGTGACATTTTTACTTCTTTCTTTCCAATTTGGATTCCTTTTATTTCTTTTTCATCTCTGATTGCTGTGGTTAGGACTTCCAAGCTATGTTGAATAAAGTGGCAAGAGTGGGCATCCTTGTCTTGTTATTTTGTAATAACTGTAAGTGGAAAGTAACCTTTAAAACTGTGTAAAAATTTAATTTAAAATGTATAAATATATTTTGATGTTCATGAAACCTACACCTTTTGTCTAGATTACTTTTTAGTGTACTGTATACCTGCAAATATATTTGTAAAGTAGTTTGAAAGCAAACCCAAAGATGTATTTTTAAAATATGGGGAATTATTATGGTGATAATTAAGACAATTAACTTGATATTGTTGAAATACCTGGGTGAAACTTGTACTTATTTTAATAATTATATTTTATTGAATGGGTGAATTGGGTGTTAACTCTGCCATTAGATAGAAAAAAAAGATTAGAGCAAATTTAAAAGGGAGAAAATCTTATTTTAAAAATGAATAATATACTCATCCAAGATGCTACTTTTTGGAATTTTCCAGGAAAGTTGTAACTGAAAAAGCACAATATTGGACAAAGTATGTTCTTATCACTAAGGGCACCGTCCCACTCTGGATCTAGCCCCATAAATACTTCTTCTCCCTGGTGTATCATCTCTTCCCTCAAATCGTGAATGTGGAAAGATCTTGTACAGCTCCCAGCCATGATCTGCTCCCAGCCATGGTGAATTCAGGGCTGTCATGAAGTGTCAGCAAGCATAATGACTATCAGAATATGTCAAGAGCTAAATAAAGACCTGGGACTGAATAAAACACCTGGACACAGAAAACTATACATCATCTCCTTTGCTTCCTTTTTGAAAGTTGGCATATACAGTGTATTTTTAGCTGGAAAGGATGGGATGATTTTGCTTAATTCTCAACAGCTGCTCATTAGGCAGATCAGAACGAGATAAGCAGGATGAGATACTGGTTAAAATTGCAGAGTAGGTGCCAGGAGTATTAGATTTCAAGTCTTGCTCACGAACCATGGGTGACCTTGAGGACTTATTTTCTTTTTGGTGTTCCTGGCTTATCCAGACAGAGTTGGGAGGAGAACACTTTCCCAACATCTCAATGGCTTTTGTCGGAATTTGTAAAGCTTTGAGGTTCTTGAAGTCACAGGTTTCCCTTAAAATCTCTGCCCCCAAAATATGTCACTCTGGCTATTTCATTTAGATATGAGCCTTGTGAAGTACAAAGCATGAGATGGACGTAGGAATGGAACTGTTGATAAAGTTTGCTTTGGTGAAAGTCTATCTTTGGTGAGATTGCAATTATTTTTTTATCAAATAGGTCTCAGATGGTGACCTTGTCATTAGGAAATTCTATTTCACCTCAGCCCAGTTAAATGTATCCAAACATGATATGTACAATCAGATGCAAACATGTATTTTGGTCAAACTGAGTAAAGGTAGCAAGTTGCAAAGTTCAGTAACGTTATGGTTATCTACCATTCAATGTTTTTTCATCTAGTCACTTATTCCCAGCTGGAGTGATGATCCCTTCTTTCAGATTGAAACTTCTGAAGAAAACGAGGTTTTCACTTATTCAATTACTGAGGTTAGCAAAAATGAATAAGTTTAGATGTCAGTATTTAAAAATATTTTTGGTCTATAACCTGGGAGAGTTTCTTTTTCAGACCCTTGAATTATAAGACAATAAGATAATGATGAGATAAAAACAGTTTCTTTCAAAGAAATTACTTTACATTACAGAATGTCAGGAGTTCATAAGAGTTTTGTACTTCTTCAATAGCAATGACTGTGGTGAGCCTTTCACATTAGCGTGTTCCTTTTTAGTATAATGTAATATTGACAACATTGATTTGATTGCTGGAAGAAATGTGTAATTTGATCTTAGTCTGTTAACATATAATTTTTAAAATAGCTTTGTCCTCTTTCATGTTTTACCACTTATAATGGTGATTTGAATGAGTGATCTTTTAAAATATCCTGGTAGTGAAAACGTGATATAGCTGCCGCCTGATCCATCTAATGAGCTTAGTGATGGACTCTGATACAGCTGATCACCTGGGGAGATGCGAGGGGCCTGAGCAGTCAGCCAGGCTGATCCTGTGTCCTGCTGAGAATAAAGAAGGCAAGTACAGAGCCAGCGTTGGCTGCCGGTTTCCACAAATAAGTTGCCTATGGTCAGCACTTATGATTCCAACGAGCTTCCATTGCCAATGTTTGAGATGCTGGAAGCCTGTGTCAACCTTTGGACAGAGTCTGTGCCCAAGCTCGTCAGGGCGCTCATGGCCACAGTGCACTTCTGTGCACAGATATGGCTCACTGTGTACATTTCCATTACAATGGGTGACACAGTAATAAATCCATTTCTTCTTTTTTAAATTTAATTTTATTTTATACAGCAGGTTCTTATTAGTTATCTATTATATACATATTAGTGTGTATATGTCAATCCCAAGTCATTCCCCCTTCCCACTTTCCCCCCTTGGTGTCCATACGTTTGTTCTCTACATCTGTGTCTCTATTTCTGCCTTGCAAACCGGTTCATCTATACCATGTTTTAGATTCCACATATATGCATTAATATACGAAGTTTGTTTTTCTCTTTCTGACTTACTTCACTCTGTATGACACTCTAGGTCCATCCACGTCTCTACAAATGACCCAATTTCATTCCTTTTTATGGCTGAATAATATTCCATTGTATATATGTATCACATCTTTATCCATTCGTCTGTTGATGGGTATTTAGGTTGCTTCCATGACCTGGCTATTGTAAATAGTGCTGCAGTGAACATTGGGGTGTATATGTCTTTTTGAATTATTGTTTTTTCAGGGTATATGCCCAGTAGTGGGATTGCTGGGTCATATGGTAATTCTATTTTTAGTTTTTTAAGGAACCTCCATACTGTTCTCCATAGTGGCTGTATCAATTTACATTCCCACCAACAGTGCAAGAGGGTCCATTTCTTCTTAAAACAACTGTTTTTATCAAGCCCCTCCAAGAAAAACGTAGTGTAAAAATGCACACACATAACCAGATGCCAACACTGTAAGTTTTTCCCCAGGAATGCAGTTCAGTTTCCCATACCCCATGAAGATAGAAAAAGAAAAGGCACTAAGAAGTACATGTGATGGACAGTCAGCACATAACCCAGTGATGATAATGATGCTGGATAAATTGTCTCAGCCTGTGAATAAGTCATAGGTCAAATTCATTTTATCTGTCGCTTCAACTGAAGATGGTTTCTAGTACTCAAGCCCACCGAGGGCAAATGTTTTAAAAATGCCTAGCCTGGGGTCAATATGAGTGGGGGAGGGTATAATATCATTTACTAACTAAGAACATTTGAGGAAAATAAAATCTGTATTTTTGGCAATACATTTTTTCCCTAGAACATAAAACCAGCTAATATTTTGGAAATATTTAAGTTTTCACTAAAATGTTGATCTTTATCTGATCTTGGTAAAACTCATTCTTGCTGCAAAAGTCAGGCATTATAATTTTTTTCCACAGAAAATTCATATAGGATATAAGCCAACTTCATAATGAAAATCTGGTTTTAGCTAACCACAGAGGGTGAATGGGACATAGCTAAAATGAGTCAACTCCTCTGATTTTTCCTTTGACAAACACCCCCCTACCACCCAGGGCACACATCTCTCTGAGAATTGCTTTTTCCCCAAGGTGAGCCCTAAAGTATGTGTGGACTAAGGGACTTTGCTAATGTGGCCAGGAGACAACACTTACCCAGACTGAGTCAACTCATTGGTTGACCAGGTGTCAACTGTACACTTTCAAGCAAGAATTCCATCCAAGAGACACAGAGTCTCCAAGATATGGAGTTGAATTCTGTTCCCCTTGAGTGTGGGCTAGATTGCCACTCTCACTGATGAATGGCAAATATGATATATGACACCAATAAGGTTAGGTTATAAAAAGCCGGTGACCTCCGTCTTGCAGTCTCTCTCTCTCAGGGATATCTCACTTGGGGAAAGCAAGGTGTCATGGTCTAAGCAGCCCTGTTGTGAGGCCCATGTAGTGAGGTCCTGCAACTTCTGGTCAACAGCCAGTGAGGAACTCAGTCTGCCAACAACCCCAGTCTTGGGCTTGGAAGCAGATCTCTCATCCTAGCTGAGACTTTGGACGATTGTAGCCCAAGGTGAGAATTTGACTGAAACCTTGTGAAAGACCTGAGGCAGAACCACCCAGATGAGATGCTCTGAGATTCTTGGCTTTCAGAAACTGTGTGAGATAATACATGTTTATTATTTTAAGATGCTAAGCTAAATTTTAGGGTAAGTTGTTACACAGCAATAGATAACTAATATAATTGGTTTCCATGACAAGTCATAATAGGAGTACAACTTTTGCACCCTCATTTCCAGGTTGTTCTTTTATTAAACTCTTTTGAAGGCATCCCCATGCCCCGCCCCCCTTGACTTTAACATTTCTAATTTCCTAAGACTCTGTCTTTGGTCCCCTTTTCCTCTTACTCTGTAATCTTAGGTGATATTATTTGCCTGTATAGCTTCAAAAACCAATTAAACTCACACATTTATATCATCCATTTTCTTGACCAGGGTTTTTCAACCTTGACACTTTCAACATTTTGGATAGGATAATTCCTTGTTGGGAGGAACTATCCTGTGCATTGTAGGATGTTTAGCAACATCCCTCATCTATGTACCCTAGATGCCAGGAATATCCTCCTCTCCCTCAGCATTGAACACCAAAAATGCCCCCAGGTGTTTCCAAGTATAACCACTGGGATAGCAGTCAATGTGCTTAGCTGAGGATAACTGTTCTAGACCTTTATTCAGAGATTCATATTCATATAGCCAACTACCTGTCTAAGGTTTATTGCAGGTCTCCACTTATATAGTATAATCTCATAAGCACCTCAAACTTTGCATATTAAAATTTGAATTCCTAAACTCTATCTGTTCTCTCAGCTCTTGCTGGAAAACTAGTTACCTTGGGTGTTCTTGATTTCATTAGAAGTCTACCTAAAAGACAAAAACCTCACCACTGTTGACCAGATCTTATGTATTCTATCACATATCTATCTTCCTAAATTAACCCCATCCAAATCTGCCCTTTAGTCATTTCCTGCTGGTCACTTTGTTTTTGTTTTTAGACCATCTTTTGTGCTGGTCTCTTCCCTATATTATTGCCTTTGCACACATCACTCTTGCCTGGAATATAATCTGCTTTCCTTTTTATCTTGTTTATTCTAAACCAACTCTCAAGTCTCAGCTAAAATATCACTTCTTCAAGGAAGCCCTCCCTGATTGCCTCAGACTACGGTTAGTCCACCAATTATGATCTTGGGCAGTGTCTGCCTCTCTTTTTTAACAACTACAATTATTTTTGGAAACTTGAGTGCTCTTCCTTTCACCAAGAGCTTTAGCTTCATTGAGGGTATCTGTCCATGTTCCTTCACCTCATTATAACTTACACCTAGGTCAGTGTCTGCCAAAAAGTCATCACTCAGAAAATATGTGTTGATTTTAAAATTGAATGGCTAAGCGAATAAACCAAGAGGTAAGGGAAACTTTGCTATTCATGTTACTAAAGTCTGCAGATGACCCAGCAGAACTTTATAAGTATTTTTATTATAATTCTTTTGTACAAATATCCCCCACGTTTATATTTTGGGAAGTGTATGCTATACTTTAGGTTTGAGCTTCACTGCTCCTCTAAGAGACAAAGAACATTATTGAACAATAAATTTTAAAACTGCTGTCAGAGTTAGTGAACCAGCTGGTGAAACTATATATAACATGAATAGTAATATATGAATAGAGTGAACTTTGATTCTGAAAAGTGTCAAAATACTTCAGTTTTACAAGTGTAAATAAAAATGCTTTCTTTTTTCCAGAAATTATAGTAAAAAGCAACAGATCTATTTGAGCACATTAAAAATTTCTATGTGGCTAAAAGTAACATAATAATTAAAATTTAAGAAAACTGACATATATGACAAAATATTATTTTTATATTTAAAGAATTCTAAGAAATTAATAGAAAAGGCAAATTATTTATTAGAAATAACAAAGAAAGAAGAGAGTATGCAAAAAATAGAAATTAGCAATAAATACTATTTGAATGAAAAAATAGTACATTCTGGTTTATAATAACAAAACATTGGAAACCTCTATATCCAGTATAAAGGACTGTTTAAAGAACTGTATCTCCCTAAAATAAAACACTATTCAGAAAATAAAATTGAGAATATAAACTATATTTGTTAACAAGGAGGTATGTGTGTTTATGAATACACACTCCAATACACATATTTTTTCACATAGTTAAGTGGAAAAAAGGAAGTTTACAAAATATGGATATTATGATAACCATTTTTTTAAAAAATGTGTGGTGTGTATATGTCTAGAGAAATGTGTTAGTGTGGGCTTATGTTTGGATGATGGAATTCTCTTGTTACTTAATCTGTGTATTGGTCTAAATCGTTTACAATGCATATCTATTTTGTTTATAGCCAGAAAAAAAGCTAGATTATTTTGGAAAAATAATCAAAAATCAACTTAAAGATCTTAAATGTTTGCCCCAGGAAATAAAATAGATCTTAAGAAATTTAGCCCCAAGGATCTTTCTCCTGGAGATATAACTTCTTTAAAAAGAAAAGTATCTTTGCTGCTATATACTATCTAAAGCTTTCTTCCATGGCTTTTAAGAACTCCAGTGCTAGCTTTTAATAATATAATCCTGCATTCTTTATGCAACTATCAAAATTAAACTTAAAATTTTAAACCTTCCTAAAACTCATCCATCACATTAGTAAAGAAAATATATTGCCTTATGTCCCAAATGAAAATTAAAGCCAGCTGCTATTTCCGTAGCATACTTCACCAAAGTGTTTTGCAAAATCATATAACTTGAGTAAAAACAAGAAAAGAAACAACCAGGGCCTCAGATCTTCTTTAATCTCTGGCTGAGCACTATGCAGTGGGGACCTGGCCTTCAACAGAGCGGAGTCTACTGCAAAGGGTTTTATTCACAAATAAACTGTCTTGTTTGTCCCTGAATTTTGTTTCAGTTTCATCATGATTAGCAAATGAACTGGGTTCCTTTGGTGGATCAGAGGAAGACCGTTAAAGCACTATTTTATCTTTCTTTTGCTACAAATTTTTTGCTGAACCCTAAGGACCAAATTTCGAAATGGAGATATGACAGATGTGCTCATAAAATTGAATGCATACCTGTGCTGCCTACCAAAGAGTCCCCCAAAACTTCCCCCTGCGCAATGTTCTGATTTCCTAGTGCCACCTGTAACGGTCCCAGCAGGCAAAGTTTCCTTCCTATCTTCTGAGCAGGCTGGCAGCCCCAGCTTTGAGAATGTTCATGACAAGCTCTTTGCAAATAAGCCCAAGTTGCACTATGTCAACTTCAAATGAAATAATAACACAGAAACAAAACATTCATAAATTGATAGAAATTATAGAACATCAAATGAGATACAGGAATTTTATCTCCTCATTTGTATATTCCTGTCTCTCTGTCTATAAACATATGTTTGCACATGCTGTGTATTGAAAGATTAACATATAAAATTGCAACATTGCATTTGTTACACTGTAGTTAAGGTTGTCTTCACATTTATATTTTCTGAGGTTTTATATCTGAACCATAAACATCCTCTCTAGACTGAAACTTTGTCACAGAGTGAAAAACTAGAAGTGCGTTCATCTTTCTCCTAAACATGGAACAAATTTCACAGAAATGCTTAGATCTTTTTAAATATTTTTTTAAGTTGACCTAATAAAAACATCATTTAAAATATTAACCTCTAAAAATGTGTACGTTAAAATTACTAACAATGATTCCAAACAGAAACAAAGAGAAGGTTTATTTCCTACATTAGTGAGAATTGAGTACATGCTTTTAAATCTAATAATACTTTTTAAACTTTTATGCTCATTTGACTAGAAAAAAGAAAGTTAATGGCTTTTCAAGTTAAACACTTTTAAAAAACCCCAGAACAACATTAGAAAGCTACTTAACTTTTGGCGAGATAAATATTACATGTGACATAACTGACTTAATGTTGCCTTCTAAATGATGCTCATAATTATGAAGGCTGTTAAATTATATATTCATACAACTTTTTAAACATATTATTTTAGAGGCAAAGTGTTAATCAAGTTTATCAAGGGTGTTAACACTATTTTGAAACTGAGTTCAATATTCTGCTTTGAAGTAAATGTTTCAAGAGGTTTATAAATTTGAAAAAAAATAAAACTTCAAAAGTCAAATTTATTCACTGGTTAGATTATTTCTTAAACATTATTGAAATTCTCATTATTCTTGTGGTGGTTCTGGGCACTGATTATTTTAACCAAGCTGCTTGTTTATTTGCATAGATCTTGCTTTCATTTATTAGAAAAACGTGTTTTGAAAATTAAAGCTCTCTCTAACAATTGGTTAAATGCAAGGCAAATGTTTTTCAAATCACATAAAGTTTGTTTTATTACTTAAGATTTTGTTTAAGTCCTTTTTCAATATTTTCCAAACATTCTCAGAAAACCTTTCTCTTATATATTTTTTTAAATTTTGGAAGTGAGAAAAAACATGTATTTTGTGGAATGTCAGATGCATGTTTATTCACTATTAGCTGTGAAGAATGTGGAGTAAATCCCCCTTATGGTACACAACTTTAAAAGTTCAGATTGGGAAATATGTGGCTGAAATGCTTTGGTAGTTTGCCCATTGAATTTGAACAGTCCATCATGATATCTGGTGATTCTACAGTGTTCAGTTACAACTACGTAAATATACACACAGTGTATCAGAGCATGGAGGATGAAATGAATGAGCAATTTCGCAGAGGTGGAAACACTAACTTTTGACTTATTACCCCAGTGTTGTTAAGTTATGCACTCATACCCAAAGGTTCTGTTTTCTTGTAACCTAACTTCTGCTGTTGCTGTGGTCTCCTGGGAGTTGTGAAGGTACATGGGCTCCACTGCCCTGGAGCCTACAGCGTGTGTGATTTAGTTACCTCTACATCCGTCAACACTCACCGTGCTGAGCATTTTGGACCTGCTTACACTTCACTGCCTAGTGGCAAATGCTTCATATCATCATTCCCTGTGGACTAGATCAGAATAAGTCACTCACCATTCAAGCTGGAAAGCTAGTGATGGGTCTGAACCAGGTAGAACCAACAGTTCTAATACAAGGCAGAGAGTTGATACTACTCAAAATTCTGGATTTATACTTTATTTCCTATTATAGAAAATATACATTTCACACATTTTACAACCCTACTGTTTTTCTTAGGACATAAACATCTCTGTTTTTTGATTTTTTTTTTTTTACATCAAGATAGCACTTTACAGATACAAAAGATCCCAAACTTGGTCTATCCATACTCTGAAGTTTTCAACAGGAAAAGTAGATGGTTTCTGCAATGTTTATTCCTCTTCTGGTAGTGAGTTGGTATTTTGGGGAAGGAGGGATTTCTTTAATGCATGTAATACGCCTTGAATTACAGAAATTAAAGATGATTATTCATTTTTTCTACTTGTTCTTCCATACAGGAATAATGGAAGGACAGGTAGAAAATGTCCTGTCCATAATGCTTAACATGGTCTTTAGAATATGGACCCACTGATAGTAATTGAATAAGTGAATACAGGAGTGAGCAAATAAATGTACAAATAAGGTTTTGTTTTTTAGGAGGTAGGTGGCCGCTTTACCTGCTACTCTCCTGCGAATATTTCTAAAGTGCATGGCTTCTGGGAGATTGGAAAACTCAACAGCATGTGGATGGCATCTGTCTGCATCACTGCTGGCTTTCGTGTGCACACTGGTCACAGTGATAGCTATATTAGTCACTCTGTGGATTAACAGTACAGAGGGGACTGTACCCATATAATTGCTTTGTATTTACTAGCTTGGGACTGGATACAATTCAAACTTGAATCCACTGCACCCACCATGTTGAATATTTTATACATTTTAAAAAATAATTGAAGACCTGCTCCATGTGTGGTATGTTAAACAATCATTACCATAAAATATGCGTACTTTATCATTCTTCCTACCAAAGAGGACACTATTGGCAAACATCCCATTATTTCTGCAAAGTCTTCAGGACTTCAGGCCAGCTTCCCCATCTTGTAGTTGGAAACACAGAGGTTATTAGATGGTAGGTGACATATGACATACCTATTGGGTCACATCTTAATATGATGTCTCTTAAGCAGAAAATCTGTCACCCAGCATTAGCGTGGTTTACCTTCTATCACATCACTGTTGAATTTGAAGTGACCCCCTAACTGGCCACTGTCCTTTCCTGCTCTCTCTAACACCTGGTTACCTTACCTGTTGACAACAGACTCAGATTCTTATAGCAATGGTCATATTTAATATATTACATATTTTACATCTATTATATATTTTACATACCTGTAGTGCTTAATATATATATTAGGTAAAGTATTATACACTTAAAGTATTATTCAAACTTAGAGCATCATGACACTGTCAGTGTTCCTTGATGTCAGTGATATGTCACGTTGTTAACTTTTATTTTCACTAAATGCAGCCACACTCTCCTGGTTAAAGTCTAATCTCCCATCCTTTTTTTGCATGTCTCCTACTGCTAGCAACTGAGTCTACTCTGCCCCTCCACCATCTTGATTTTACAGATGGCATTTGCAAAGACTAACGTCAGTGTCTATATATTTTTTAGCCCATCTGTATATAAAAGTGGCCACACATAAAAATGTCAAACACAGCGGCTACTAAGAGGAGGGTCTGCCTTTGCCCACGAAGGGGTGTTCATTTGGAACAGCATTCTCCAGAAAAAGAAAATGCCAAAGAAATTTAATATTGTTCACAACTCATTCTAATCATCACTCCTTCTTATTGAATATGGACAGAGCTCCATGGAGACGCCCGCAGAGACTCCATGTTAGATTCAGTCGCCTATCAAGTTTACAACTCACAGCAAACTGGAGAAGCGCCTACGAAAGCAAACCACTGTTTGAAACTCTCAGACTTGGTCTTTTCTGCTGCTGCCTCTTTCTCTGGATGCAGAAGACAGGGGCTCTGCTGCCCAACACAGGGCTGCTCATCTGGTGAGGGTAAACTCCAGAACCGAGCAGAGGAAAGAAGAATGTGTTTTTAAAGGAATTTTAGATGCCTTCTAATAAATCTGGATGTGCTTAAAAAAATCCCCAAGGAATTTTAAAAAGTCTGGATGTGTTTTCTCAAATAACTATTTAAAGCATTTTAGAGTTTTTTAATTGCACTGGGGACTTTTCAAAGCATATCAGGACAAAACAGTAGAGGATAGGCCCCAATACGCTAATTAATAGATAGCTAGACCCCTGAAATAAACCTGCAACACTCCATTAATCAGGCAGTAATTGAATTGGCACAGTGCTTTTGTGCAAACTACATGATAATTGAAAAACCAAACCTGGCAGCGGTGAGGGTAAGTTTCTCCACAATGGCGTATAACAGGGCATCCTGGGTCCTGTTGTCAGTGGGCAGCTAGACCTCCTGCCAGGAGCTTTGCATGGGGAGAAAACTGGCTACTCTCTGAGGCCAGGGTAACTTTGTCTCCTGCTGAGATAGTCTTTTAGGTGTGTGATACCCAGTGGTCATAAGCACGACCCTATGGAAACACACGTAATGCCTGATATGCTTTTCTCTGTTACCTAAAGACATCTGCCAATTAATGTGATTATAAAATAATAGTGAGGAACAGATGTTTCATTTGCTAATTTTATATCTGACTGTTTGAAAGCTAGCTACCAGGGATTTAACTGGCAAATACTTCTTTGCTTACCAGAAAAGAAACAATGCATGCGTTTTTCCCACACAGCTGATGTGGTGTAATTCTGGATATTGGTCGTCTGTAGTAAGAGCTCAGTGAGGGAGGCTGATTGCTTCTAAATGAAGAGAAGAAAAATAGCATTGTAAGCCTTCTTACTGCAAACAAAACATTAAGCATATTGCTATACCAAAAAAAATTAAATAAATAAAAGCTGTCGCAATGAAAGAGTTTTGCTTGTCATACTGTGATGACAATGGGTGGGAAAAAGATGCAGATAAAATGAAGATTGACATGAGCTTTCCACCTAGAACTTTAAAACAAATCGTATTGAAAAACTCGAAGATCTTGCACATTGTCAAACCTTTAATTGTACGGGTGAAGTGTAAAGAATGTGAAACCATGAGGAAAGAGTGAGTTTTGGGGATCCGGAGAGAGATATTTTAAGAAATTAGAAAAAAGATTTAAGCAATAATGTAATTACATAAGTTTTACTCTAGTTAACTCATTTTCTTCCCCAATGAAGGTACGTACATTGTGAACTATACCTGAGATGATGTTTCTTAGTCTAGATTCTTATCTGAATCAGACCCTTCTCACTGTGGTGGGCCCTCACTGTCTGTCTACCAAGAGGTCACCGCTGGGTGGAAGTTTCTTTTTCTGTTCATGCTATTAAATATGAGTCTTTATTAAGAAAAAAAACTTGGATTTGGGTACTGGATATACCCTTAACTATATTTATATTAGGCAAGTTACCTAACCACTCTGCTCACTTTTCTTACCTGTCCAAAGAGGAATCTGTTTAAGATTAGGGTTTCAGAACTTTTAAAAATTTGTGCCCTTTTTAATGAAAGCAAAACCCATGGTTTTCCTTTAAAATTTTCAAATTTATAAAACAATAAATGTAGCAGGGTTTAAAGAACTCCCAAATCAAAGTTATACAGAAAATGGCTTTATTTTCAAATCTCAACCCCTTCCAAGCTTCAGAGAAATTGCAACTTACTTAAAAGCCATCAGGTCACTGGTGTTACTCTCCGATGATCAGATGTGGTGTTAGGACCTTGATGTGAAAGGGGTTTTCACTGTACCACACTGCCTTGCAGTCCTTACAACCTCTTCCTTGGAAATTGAACTTGAAACATGTTTCAAACGTTTCTTAATTTGCATGTAGTGTAATTGAACATTAGCCGGTGTCAACCAATGCTCACCAGCTCAAAAGACTGTACCTATGCTACTGACTGTGAGTCTCTCTTTTGTAAAACAAAACAAAAAACAAATATCAGAGGGTTGCTTTTCTTACTTGGGGTTCTTCATAAGCCCAGAGGTGCTTGTTTTCACTTTTCTCACTTCAAGGTGTTACACAGTGAGCTTTCATTATCTTGTCTAGTAACCTCATTTTGTTTTGCTTTATTTCCCTTCTGGCCATGGTCTCTTTTTCCTTTTCCCTTAGATCCCCCCCACACCAGTCCTCTTGGAGAAGATGCACCTTCTTCTCCAGCCTTGGTGCTTCCATGCATGGCCAGAGCTGAACTTTCCCCACTCCTGGTTTGACTTCCACCTCAATATATTGACTTGGAATGGATAGGCTTGGGATCATTTTCAAAGCATTGATTCCTTCTAACTTGACTCCTCCTTTGTTTTCTTTCAGATCTTGTGTCCAAGACTTCCACCTTCACCTCCAAATCATAACTCATGTTTTCCCACTCCTCAGCACCCCATGGTCCCAGCTCCTGTCACTTCTTGTCTATACTTCTGCAATGGCTTCCCCAGACTCTCTGCTCTCACTCGCAACCACGCAATCAATGTACAAGCACTGACAGCCCCTTTTGAACATGTAATCATACGTCACTCCTCCAAACCCATTTAAAAGCCTATCAGCTGCTTCCCACTGTGTTTAGAATAAAATAATAAAGAATAAAGACATTAAGTCAAGGTTCAGTCCCGATTTATCCCCTTATGCCCTCACCCATCTTTACCTCTTCCCACCCTTCCCCACTCACCGAATCACTTCCTCAGACACCACCAGGCCCTCTTGGCCTGCAGACCCAGTGTTTTCCAACCCCTTTGCTTGGCGCCCTCTTCCCTGGACCATGTGGTGTGTGCTTGATTTCTTCTATCCTTCAGGCTTCAGCTCAAGGATCATTTCCTCAAAGAGCCCATTCTTATCTTCACGAGCTCCCCCATCCAATCCCAAATCACTCTTCGCTCCTGTTAATTTTATACATATAGCTTATCAGGATCTCCACTTGTCTGGTTCATCTGTGTACATTTTTATTATTTGTCTCCCACTGCAAGAAAGTATCTTCTGTGAGAATAGGGACTTCAGCTGTCCTTTTCCATGCCACACTCCCGATGCCTAGGACAATGCTCAATACATACTTGTGAAATGAATTAAAAAAAAAATGTTTCCACTGAAGGCATATGCTTACAGTCTGTGCAACTGTGGAGGAAAGACTAGCTCAGTGGTAGACAGAAACTAAGAGTCTGGGTCTTTTCCAAGTGTTTTCAGAAACAAAGAAATCAATAACCGCCCCAAAGTTCCCATATTTCTTTTTCTAAAAAAAAAAAGAAACTCAGTTTTTAACACAAGTCTACATCAATCAAATTTGACGCCATGGAAACAGATATAAGTAAGTCAATCTATTTTAAAGCAAGAATAAAATAAAAATAAAGAATTTTGTGATTCAGGGGTTGCCAATTTTTCCATAAAGGGCCAGGAATGTAGTAAATATTTTAGGCTTTGCAGGCTCTATGGTCTCTGTTGCAACTACTCAGCTCTGCTATTAAAGTAAAAGACCAGATGAAGATAAATGGAAGGGTGTGGTTGTGTACCATTAAGACTTTATTTATTGACACTGAAAAGTGAATTTCATGTAATTTTCAAATGTCATGAAATATTATTCATGTTTTGATTTTTCCAACCATTTTAAAGTGTAAAAAGATTCTTAGCTCATGGGCCATATAAAACCCAGCAGTGGGCCAGATCTGACCTGCAGGCCATAGCTCGCAAATGTTGAACAGTCTGTAACTCCTTCTTTGACTTGCTAAGAATTGATAATAGCTTTCACTTAGTGTTTCTAGGAGATTCTCACTCTGTGCATAGAGTCAAGATCTTCTGAAGGCATGTACATCTCTGGCTTTGTTGCTAAGAACCCTCCTTGAGTGTCAAAGTCATGAATTGCTTTAGAAGCTATACATGTCTTTATTTCTTGACACCCTTTCTGTCCTAGTTTTCCCAGTGGGTGAGTTCAGTTTCCTTAATATTATTTCCATAAATCAATATTAACCCACATATTCTACTCTTTGCTACTCCATGTATTCCACTGTTTCTTCCTTCACAGCTAGGGACTAGGGTTTGGAATGTGGAGAGAAAGAAAGAGAATATGACCCTTGTGATCTCACCTCACAGAGAAGCTCTTCTCTCTTTATGACTGCTTAAAATTAATCACAGAATTTCAACTAGAAACCACTTGCAGTAGTCAGTTTCTTCTTTAAAAAACTGTCGGTTACTTATTCTCATCTCTGTCTTTCTGAGAAGAATTTTTCCCAAGTCCTTCTTTCCCTGGATAAATGTACCACCTTCCTTTCATTGGGTGAATAATAGCAACTGTCTCTTGCATACTCCCCCTCTTCTGGATATTCCTCTACATCCTTGCTCAGGATTCCTAAATCCTTACAAACTTTCATCTCCATCCTAATGTCCTTCAAACTGTTGCCCTATGTTATTCCTTCCCTTCATTTCTGACCTACTTAAAGAGAGATTATGGGTCATTTTGTCACCAGCTCTTCTAGTTACTATTGCTGCATAACTAACCTCCCTAGAACCTACTGTTTTCAAACAACCATCATTTATTTTGTTCGCGGACTTGCAGCTTGGACAGGGCTCTACAGGGACATCTCATCTCTGTTCCATGATGCACCAGTAGGGTAACTAGAGTGGTAGCCGGAGGATCTTTTTTGAGGGCTTCCACATGGTCTGGGCATTGGAGACCAGACTTGTTGTGTGACTTACAGCATGATGTCTGGGTGCCAAAAACAGGCATCCCAGAGACAGGAGGTGGAGGTACCAGTTTATTAATGATGACAGAACTTTAATACTGATGTATATTATTGGTCAACAAGTCACAGAGCATGACAGATGCAAGGGAACATAGATCCCAACCTTTGGTGGGAGGAGAGTCATGGTTTAAAACCTTTCCTCAAAATTCCTTTATCAGTAACACTATTAACCTCCAAGTTACCAGATGCCATGGCTTCCTTTCAGTATTTCTTCTATGTGACCTCTCTTTGGGCCTCCTTTCACTCTATGCTCTCATTTCCTTTAGCACATGGGACACTGTTGTCTCTTTACCTCTTTCAGCCCTTGATTTGTTTCTCTATTTGTTAATTTCCCTTTCTTTTCTTGTTTATGTATCTTAAATGTTGGAAATCTCCTGGGCTCAGTCTTCCATTTTCTGCTCTTCTTTCTAGGTGTCCTTACTGAGTTATATAGCGCCAATTACTATCTGGACTGGAAAGACACCTAATTTATGGTACAAATCCCACCCATTTTGCTGTGCTCCAGAACTCCTTTTCCGGTTGTGCCATGCAGTGCAAATATTCATATAAAATATGGAAATTCCACAGAGCTGCACTCTAGCTGTGTTGAACTCTCTGCCTCTTGAACTCTCACACTCCCTCCTTGAATGACTGCCTTTCCTCACGCTGTGTTCCATACCCAGAATGCCCTTTTGCTCACTTGGGTGAACTCCTACTCATTCCCCCAAACCCAGCTGAAGTAGCGTGTACTGTGAAACCTCCCTGAATTCCAGGCAAATTGTGCTGAGTGGGTGCCCAAAACACCATGTTCTTTGAACGTGTGAGAGATGATCTCAGTTGCAATCCTATGTGATTATAACCTTCAGCTCTATTCATAGATGCTCAGCTCCTGCTCGTTTGTTGTTTGTGCAGTGTAATTGAAGGGCTAAAATATGCCTTTAACTTAAAAAAATTGTGGATTATTTGTTTTCAGAAAAATCCAGGAATGTATGAATTTAAGGGAGTCAGTTACTTTGGCATTTCCATACTTGTGTGAAACTAAAACTGGAGTTTTATTTTTGTTTCATTTGGGTAGGGAGTGGGGCTGAGTTAACCTTTAAGATGTAGGGCAAACTCTACTCTTTAGATTGGGATCATGTGTCCTTGCATTTAGCAACCAAGGTGACCAAAACAGACTCATGGAGATAAACTTATGGTTCCCCTATTTGACTTCAGCTAATTTTTCAGAAATATGGAATATGTCAACTGGTCACTTTTCCACCTCAGACCATTTACAATTGAAAGTAATGCTGATAAACATCCAGGGTTTTTAATCCCCTCTTCAAAGGAGAACTAATTTATCAAGTTGCCCTGTGGCCAATTCCTGTGAAGAGGTCTTAACCAAAAATGTTGCTCAATATTTTGAAAACTATCAACATATGACTTAGGTTTTTAATGCCACGTTCTGAATAACATTAACGACACAAAGGATGCGAGGATAGCAAACGGCTGGTATGGTCCCATGTTGTCTCAGAAGAAGCTGCAGTCCTTTGATTCAAAAGACAAAGAAACCTACATGGTGCTTTTCAATAAACAGTTTCATCCTATTAGGCATTTTGAACCTCCAGGCTTATACAGAGAAACTCTATACTTCGCTAAAGTTGGCCTGTTTAAAAAAATTATAGTAACACATTGGGGAATATCTTCTTGAGCTATCTTGTTTCTTCTAATCATTGTCCCCCCTTCACTGGAGAATTTCCCATTATTCAGCAACATATGGATGAAACATTTTTTCAGTAATCATGTCTGAACAAAGTAATCATTCTCTCATTAACCAATTATTCTTCAAAATCAAATGGAACAGGCATATTTGCTAAGACAATTTACTTTAATAAACCCTATGGAATTAGATCTCACATATCTCATGTTCAAATGGTTTAATTCAAAGATCACAGTGTAGATAACAGAAGTAGTTAAAACTAGGTTTTTAGAAGAGGGAAAAGATAGAAGAATGAGAAGGTCTGTTTATGTGCAGAAAATCTTAATCTACCCAGCTCCAGGAGACTTCTTTCTCTTTTTTTCTCTCCTGTTTCATCAAAAGTTTGTGATTTGTTTTCAGCTCTTTTACTCTTTAGAAGATGTTGGATAAACAGCCTAACCAAAAGAATGAAGGATGGGTGCTATTTATGTATAGATGAGTTTTCCAGAAGGGTCCAACACAGTGGTTGGGAAAGGTAAATTATCTTAGAATTTCAGTGACCGCTTTAGTTCTGAGTGAGAGCTAGAAGCATTGGGAAAATGAGAAAGCATTTGCAGGGTGTCGTTGGTGTGGGGCAGGGAAAGAGGGAGCCCAGTACTTTTTTGTTTTGTTTACTCCATGATATTTTGCTGCTGTCTCACTCCATGGTATCTAAATAAATGTTTTATTCCATTTTGTACTCTGATGTGAATCACGCTGATACAAGAGGCTTCCCCTAACTTCTGTTTTATTTCTCTTTGTGATTGACTTTATGGGAGTCTCTTCTGGAAATTCTGCTTTGCAGTTTCTGACTGCACAAGTCAGAATCCATACCAATAGAATTCTGGGTTTCCTGCCATAATTCAAGGGATGCCAAACATTTTCAGATGAAGGCCTAACACAGTAGAAATCATTAAAGCAAAGCCTGAAAATGCAATTTTTTAAGTTCCTGTTTCTGCTCCAGTTAATCAAAATAATATTTGACTCACTACCAAACAAGACATTAAAAGCTTATAAGTTCTTGTCCTTTCTCTGCAGTTAACCGGTTATAGAAAAGTAAGCTAATATTTTAACTTTCTTTCTGTACCTCAGTTTTCTTTCCTATAAAATGGATTCTTCTGCTTCATAATTCTATGACTCTTTGTGTTTGTATTAATGCAATTTTGCACATTTTCTAAAACAGCAATTAAAGACGGATCTTCCAACATCAAAAGTAACAGTAATGAAGTGCACAATCCTTTCCATTTAAACGTTACCTACTCACAAGTGGGAACGACATATACAAACCTCACAATAATGTCACTGTACAATACTTTACATAATTATTTAAATGATCTCATACCCCTAGGCTGGTTTATCCATTATCAACAGGGTGATGTTTTATTTTCAATAACTCTTAAAAAAAGTTTCTTGTCCACGCTGTTAAACATCACAACCTAATCTCACATTTAAGTCATTAGTGGCTGTCACCACAGTTCTCTGCACTGGGTAGATTTGGGAAGACAGCTGTCAGTGCAGCAGGATACAGTTTTTATAATAGTTTTATGATTCACCCTTTGAGATGAAGATTTGGACACCTGATCCCAGCCTGTGATTTTCTCCCTGTAATTTTCAGAATGGGTAAAACCAAATAACAGCCTCCAGGACTTGTAGGTCTAATGCCAAGTGTTTCAGAAATGATATCGGTGGGAACTTAAAACCATATATTTTTTTGTATATGCTGATCCCTTTCATTTGTTAGTGCTGGTGGTTGATGGGAGAGGGGTGAAGCTGGCTTTCCTTCAAAGTCATAGCAAAGGCTTCGTTTTCTTTTCATTTTACTTTCACATTACTCTGGAGGTGTATACCAATGTTGTGTCAGTTAGTGTCAACAATTTTCATGACAAATATGTGGTCCGTAACAAATTCTATTCAACAGTATACTGAGCATGCTCTCTTTAAAGTCGAGAATACCTTTAAAAATATTTTGCTTGTCCATAATGACCATTTAAATGCAAGTTACAAGGGATATAAGCAAGGTTGAATTTTTTTTAATGTGGTTTAATATTGACAACGTTCCAGCCAACTTCCTGCATTGAATACAGCAAAGAGGAAGAGTTAGTTCCTCCCTTGACCTTCAGTGTTTACCCAAGCTTTGGTTTTGACCAAACAGAATAACTTGGGGTTCTGAGAAGTTTGTCCTCAGTCCAGGTTCAAAGTAACTCTTCTCTCCACACCTGGCACCTTTATTTGACACACATTCTTCTCTAAGTTCCCTAAAAACATCATACTAGAGACTGAGTCATCCTGGATGGTTGGGATTGATGAGGGAAGTTGGGATTGATGAGGGAAGCTGATGAGGGAGGCGGAAAAGGTGTCATCATTCCTCTCCTGGCAGTAGGATAAAAAAACGGAGCATTTGTTATTTTTCAGGGCCTTGAGATTATAAACCTCATACAGTCAGGGTCGTACAAAAAAACCCTGGCACCTGCTTTGTAAAACAGGAACGTTTTTTCCTGAATGATTGGAACCATAGCCAGCATGACCTGTGTCAAGGAGTCTAGGGCAACGAGTGGATACAACGAAGAGCAACTACCAAAATCTCCATAGACTCACTTGCAGGGAAATGAACTTTAGCTGATGGGAGAAGTATACTAATATTCTCTGAGCAAAAGAAAAAAAAAAGAATTAAACTATGCTCATGTGTTTCTTGGAGGCTACCCAGGCATCTCAAAGGCAAAAATCCTCCACCTTCTTCCACTCAGCAGGAGACATTCTGGGATGAGATCCTCTGGCTACGTATGCAGTGGTGTTTGAAATGGTCCTGATGAAAGAAAGATTTGTGCGGGAGACAGCAGGAACGGGGAGCGGCAGGAAGCTACTCCCTGGAGTTTGGGAAAGGAGTATTTGTAAGAAGCTTAAGAAGAAATAGAAACTTAATAATATGGTATTGAGGAAAAAGAGAGCAAAATTAGCTATTTTAGTAGTAGTGATAATAGATGGTACAATGGTTTGTGTATCAGATTATGCAAATTAAAGGAAGGGGACTTTCAATCTCAGAGCCTTATGCCCAGTACAGCACTTCTGCAGTCTGGTGCTTTTCAAAGGCAAAAGGATATAAGAACCACTGCTGGGAGCTAAAATGATCCCTGGATTGGGTGGATCCTTTATTGAAAGTAATGTTAAAATAGAACATATTGATGGACAATTGATAACATTACTTAGGAAAATAAACTTGGAGATAGTGGAATGTGAAATTGATATCTCCTTGAAAAAAATCCTAAGGCATTTGTGAACCTTAGAAACAAAACAATTATTAATCTGTCACATGCATTTATAAAGCACAAGAGGATGTTGAATTGTAGGGCTCTATCCTCCATACAATTCATAATAAATTTCAGCTAGAGTGTTCGCAGTTTAGAAGGTTTCCATACTCTACTCACTAAGAAGGCAGTGGGATGTAGCAGAAACAATTTGGGCTTTGGAGTCGAGGTACCCAAGTTCAATTTCCCCCAGCAGTGGCTGTGGACCTTGGGTATGCTGCTTAATTAACCCGACTTCACTCATATCTTCTTCAGAAAGTAGAGGTAAGAATACGTGCGCCACAAAGTTGCCTCGAGGATTAAATTCCACAACATTATAGCTGCTTTAAGGTCCTGTCTCTGCTCCTCTGCTGCGAGCAGATGTGGAAAGAATCGACCTTTCTCCAATCGATATTTTCAACCTTGCTCCTGGATCTCTGCTCCCAGTCTCTTCGTGAAATCTTGGGTGAATTTCTTAACTTTCAGATTACTTTGTGTATTAAAACACTGATGTATTACTTTAGTCTGAAATTTGATTTAACTCTGTTCCTCAATCCAAATGCCAAGATCAAGGTGAGCTGAAACACTGACTGCTTAGAGCATGTATGATTTCTCTCTGGGAGGTCTCTCCTTTCCCTGATCTCTCCAAGGACTAGTCATTCCAGTGTGTTGGGAAAGGATGGGAAGAGAGGAAAAAAAAAAAAACAACAAAACAGTGTCTGTAGTTAGCTGACTTTTTTGGTGTTTTTCATCCTGTTAGTTAATGCTGCTTCTCCAACTGCCCCTGATAGACTCTTGATACACTCTGTGCCAGGCATCTAAGAAGGGTTCATGTGTGGGTTCTCCGGGGGGGAGGGGGGAGGGCTCCTGTATTGGACAGTGCCTCATGTGTGCAGCTCTGTGCAGCGTCTCCCAGCCCTCCTCTGGTCCTAAGACCTGAAGCCTCTTGGATGGAGGACTAGAAAGAGGGCTGGAACCTATCTAAGATGGGTAAACCCCTTGAACCACATGGTCCAAAAAAATGCCTGTCCTCGTCAACTTGTGGGAATGCAGCCTTCCCCAGCACCATGGCTCTCCAGTTCCCCTCTCCCCTGTCCAGATAGGCATAGGGTGATATTAACACGCTCACTGAACTTCCTGCTGGACCTCCGAAAGGACAAGAACTCAGTCTTCATTTTTTGGCAAGCATCTCAATTCCTAATGAGTAAATCTCTTGGAACTTTCCTTCACCTAGTTTGGGGGAGGGAGGGGAATTTCCTTCCACCAAGAAACTATGCTCCCACAGGTCCATGACTCTATTGGGTCAGCAAAGGCTGCAGCTGGGAATCCAATGGGATGGCTGGGTGGCAGCATCCACCCAGTTCTTTCACCTCCTAGTAAGTCCCCCCAGATAATTTTGCATGTGAATAACTTGCTTTCCTAGAGTTTCCATCTCTCAGCTTATATTCCCCATCGGTTCTTTCATGTTGTCTATTTTTTCCATTAGCACCCTTATTAATAATGGTTATTTTTAATTCCTGGTTTGATAATTCCAAAATCTCTGCCATGTTTAAGGCTGGTTCTTATACATGCTAGTGTCTTCAGATGGTGTATTTTTCTTTGCCTTTTATCATGTCTCATTACAGTTTTATTTTTATTTTTTAAAACTGAACAGGATGTATTGGCTATAAATAACTGGAGTCAATAGGCTTTTTGTTGAAGTGTTACATTTATTTGGCTAGGTTTTAGGCTGTGCTTACTGTTTGCTGTAGTTGTCATGTTAGAGGCTAAAATTTTCTCTGGTGTTATGATTTTTGTCTCCTCTATTGTCTTTGTGTTTCTCTAGAAATCCTTTCTCAAATAACGCCTGAGCCTTGGTTTCCCTTGGCTTTTGTTAAGAAGAAGAAAATGCCCTGGCGCCCCTTTCCATGCCAGAAAAGGAACTTTTTTTGATCTTCACAGTGACAACGTGAGTGGGCTCCTACAGGTAAAACTCACAAAGTTTGGGGGGCTTCCTAAGGCTAAGACCCAAGATGCTTTATCCCTCAAGCTAGTCCATGCTCAATTTCCAGCAAGTAGTCAATTACACAGTTGCTGGCTCCAGCACAGCTACTGTTCCCAGTGAGCTGTGATTCTCTGTATTTGCCTGTCTATGCAACTTTTGGGGTGGTGATTTGTTCTGTGACCTCAGTCCCCTGAGGGCTCTAAGAGAAGTTGATTTTCAGTTTGCTCAACTTTTTTCTTGTTGTTAGAATGGCAGTGATGGTTTCTAAGATCCGTAACTGTTGGGCCAAAGGGCACAAGTCAATAGCTTGCTCTTAGCTGTGTGACTTAGTGCCAATATATTTACATAAAACACCTGGTATTTGTCCTGGTACACAATAAGGAAGCTGTTTTGGAAAAAGGTAGCTTCTTTTTTAAATCATTTCATCTTGAAGTTGAAAATGTAGGCGAAATCATGGAAACATTACTCTGAATGCAAAGAATTGTAATAAATACAAAGGTACTAGGAATCAATATAGGCAGACAAAACCATGTTGTTGTTGTTTTTTTAACTGCTTCTATTACCATTCTGAAGATTTATGACTTCTGAGTTTTCCTGGATAATAACTAAATATTTATCTTCCTGGAACAAAAGTGAAAGGTTGACAGGAATGGACCAAAATACGGAGAGGTCACTGAGATAGTGAATTTAATGGTAACCCTTTTTGAATAGCAGCACATCTGAAGAGCCCTCACCTATCACTCTGCTCTGTTCCATAGTCAAGAGTATCTGTCAAAGTCAAGGTGGGGCCTTAAAGAGAAGAAGTGGAGAGGCTCAAATTCACTATTTACACTGTAAAAAAACCTCTATATCTATCTATCCATCTAGCTATTATCACCTATCTATCTACTTTTTGTTATGATTATTATGCATCATGTAAATTCTAACCATGATGTATCTAATTTGTGTTCTCCTGCATGAAAACTGCTGGTGTTGTGAAAGGGAAGTTTATTCAAAAATGTGATGTTGCTGGCCACCACACAGGGTGACTCATTTTTTTTTTTACCTTATTTATTTATGTTTTGAATATTTGAATTTAATTTAATTTATTTTTTTATACCGCAGGTTCTTATTAGTTATCTATTTTATACATATTAGGGTATACATGTCAATCTCAATCTCCCAATTCATCCCACCACCACCTCCCCCCACCAGGTGACTCATTGTTTGACCTTCTAGAAAGTTTTATAGAATGTGCCTTGGAACTGATTTGTAGGCTTGAGGGTGATGGATAGATCCATCAGCTCTTGTTTTCTATGTGTCAGGAGATGCCATGGGAGCATCCGCCTCCCCGACTTCTGTAGTCTGCAGGCCTGAGCACCCAGGGGATTCCTGTCTGATGTCCTCTGGATGTGGGGCAAGGGCAGCACGGTTTGGGTATGATGCTTACTCAAGCTACATTTGTGTGGAGCTGGTCCTAGCAGTGTTCCAGGTGTAAGCGAGACTGAGAAGTCTTGACAGTCTAATACAAGATAGTGCAAAGCTTGTGGTAAAACACAACTGTTGTTTGTAGGAATCAGTCCCATTTCCTGGTGGCCCAGCAGTGATGAAAGCAATCTTGAAGATGAAATGGAGCCAGAAGACGCTAGCTGTTTTCCTTCTATTTTTCTATAAATATTGAGATTTAAAAAGAAATAATAAGGCTACATTCATCAGTGTCTCAAACACCTGCCCGGACCGTCTTACAATCAGTTATTTTTGAGATAAAATGTGTTGCCAAAATAAGCCATCCAGAGCCTTTCAGGGAGAAAAGAAGACATTATTAAAGTTTACTCATTTAAATCACTCAAATTTCAAAGTATGTTGAGGTCAAGAGGAAGGGCTTTCTTAGTTGAATTCAGGTAAGCTTTTATTTCCAAATAGAAATTCTTTTTCTGTGTGCATGTGTGTATGTGTGTGTACATACATATGTATAGGTATACATATATGTATATGTATTGAGCAAATATATACAGAGATACAGCAGATGTAAATGTATGCATGTATATACACACACAAATGTATATATTTACAGAGAAGTGTGTGTGTATATAATAGAGAGAGGTGTGTGTGTATGTATGTGTATACACCTACAGAGAGAGATTTTTTCCTCAAAAAGGGGCCTCTAAACTCAGATATAAAAGGCATAAATGGAATATAAACTTAAGCCATACTTTAAAGGATAAGGTATAGAGATTTTAGTTTTCTTTTTAGACAAAGATCTCTCCTGTGAGGTTTTCTTTGATACCTAAGATTTAGTATTTACTGATGTCCTTTAAGTAAAAAAAAAACAAACTGAGAAATGTCTTCACTTTCACATTTCCCAAATCCTTGATCACTCTTTCAAACACATCTTACTTCATCAAGGACCGCCTGAATCTCCCTCATGCCCCACCTACTCCCTTATCCTTTTTGTGCGAACTAAATGGAAGAATGCCTTTAATTCTTAAGATTCCACCTTTGTGTCAATAAATTACCTGTCCATCTCTTTGATCATTCTACTGTCTCCAGTGCTGACCCCTTGTCCCTTAGTACTTTGAGAAATGTTCTGATATTTATCTAAACTTTTCTGTAATCTTCTTTTCATTTTACACCTTTGCTTTTCTGATATATTTTTTACGCTTGAATTCATTCTATAATCTTCCCAGTTGCTTCCTATTTCACATACTCTTCTCTCTTACCCTGATTACTTTCTGCACCTCCTTATTTACCCATGTTGACCTTTATCCACTCAGAGTGTATTTATTGGTATGTGACATTCCTAACCCTTGGGTATACATTAGTTTGTCATGGAATATTTTCCACTTCCCCTTTCTGGTGTTGTAGAATTCCATCACTTTATCCCACTGGATTGCTCCCTCCTCTTATCACACTTTTGCAAAGAATGTACCCTCTTGAAATGCAGCATTTTTTTATTATTCAGGTTTGGATCCAAACCAGAATCACTGATATGGTAGGAATCACTGTAAGTGACTCGAGTTAGTGTGAAGGAAGAGTATCATGTTAGGAATACTCTAAGCCTGGTTCAAATCGGTGTTCAGTCACTCTACAGTGGACCCACAAACAACTTATCTCACCTCTCTGAATCAATGTGCCCATATCTGGAGATAATTATCTGTACTGCAAAGTCCCTGGGAAGCTCAGAGATCGTATACGAGGCCAGCTGCCATTTGGAAGTTGGCTAATAAGTGCTAAGTATAATATTGAAAATATTTAATAACTACAACTAATTGTGATAGAAATTATTCATGATTCTTCAGGTATTTCATAGATCCTTCAAATAAATTATCTTGTATAATCTAACAAAAATCCAGTGAGATGAACAGCAAAACATTATAATTCTGATTTTTTTATTATTTAAAGGCAACTTGCATCTAGATGTGGTCTTCAGATTTAACTTTTTAGAGTTTTAAATAAATCTTGGAGTACAAAGTGAATGAACAGTATAAAATTGGAATTTTTAGGGACTACTTTTCTGAACCTTGAAATGCTCAACATCGATGTTTAATAATTTTGAGTACATACGTGTATGAAGGAATCTTTTGGGCACCATGTGTGACACAGAACATTTTCACATGACATATAGCATGAATACAAACATGCAAGCAGAATATGGCTTTCCTTAGGCTGTATTCATGATCTCGCTCTCAGGATTGGGACTCACTTGCCCCAGAAATGTTGTTCTCAAACTTTAACGTTCATTAGAATTACCTGGAGGGCTTATTAAACCACAAACTACTAGGTCCCACTCTGAGGGTTTCTGATTCAGCAAATCTAAACTACAGCTGAGAATTTGTATCCTAATGAGTTCCCAGGTGATCTGATATTGCTGTACATTCAGGTAACTAGCACCACAATCAAGATACAGAACTGTTCCATCACCACCAAGATCTTTTCGGGGTCACCCCTTTATAGTTACACCCCCTTTCTACCTCCCCACCATCCCAAACCAAAGACAAACTCTAATTCGTTTTTCAGCTCTGTAGTTCTGCATTTTGAGAATGTTATAGAAATGGAATTATATAATATGTGACATTTAGGGATTGGATTTTTTTTTAATTAAGCATAATGCCGTAAAGGTCATCTGAGCTGTTGGGTGTATCAGTAGTTCATTCCTTTTTATTGTTGAGGGGTATACTGTAGTGTGGCTGTATCAGTTTGTTTATTTACCTATTGAGGGATATTTTTGTTTTGACCAGTTTGGGGCTATTACAAACAAAGCTGCTATAAACAATCATATATAGAATTTTGTGTAGATAAGTTTTTATTTCTCTGGGAAAAATGTCCAGAAGTGCAATGCTGGGTTGTGTGGTAAGTGTATGTTTGTTGTTTTAAGCAGTTGACAAACTATTGTCCTGAGTGGTCACCTGAAATTCCCATCAGCAGTATATGAGAGATCCCGATTTTCAGCCTCCTGTTCAGCATTTGGTTGACGCTCTATTTATTTCAGCCATTTTGGTAGGTTTGTAATGATATCTCCTTGTGGTCTTAATTTGCATTTCCGTGATAGCAAGTGATTTTAATATCTTTCATGTGCTTATTTGTCATCCCTATATCTTCTTGGCAGTGTCTCTTCATGTCTTTTGCCCATTTTCTTATTGGATGATTTATTTATCATTGAGTTTTGAGAGTTATTTTTTTTTACATATTCTTGATATGAGCTCTTCATCAGATATGAGGTTTGCAAATATTATTTCACAGATTGTAGCTTTTCCTTTATTTTTCTTAACAGGGTCTTTCACAAAGCAGCAGTTATTAATTTTGATGAAGCACAGCTTATCAATAATTATTTTTTGATTTTGCTTCTGGTATCTTGCCTAAGAATTCTTCATGGAAACAAAAGACCTAAAAATTTCTCCTGGTTTTAATAAATGTTTTATAGATTTTATTTATCTGATTTTTATATTTGACATTTAAATCTATGACCTATTGTGAGTTAGTTTTGTATGAGGTATGAGGTTCAGTCAAAAAAGATTTTTTGGCTTATGAATATACAATTGCTCTAGCACTATTTGTTGAAAGGACTATTCTTTCTCCATTAAACTACATTTGCATCTTTGTCCAAAAAGGTTGGCCATACTGTTTTGGGCTAATTTTAGATTTTCTATTGTGTCATTCATCTGTGTGTAGACTGCCAATATGATACAGTCTTGATTGCTACAGCAATATAATGTCTTTATGACAAGTAGAGTGCTTTCTCCTATTTTATCTTTATTTTTCAGAATTGCTTTATTCTAATTCCTCTGCATTTCCATGAAAGTTTAGAATAATCTTTACTATATCTACAAAAAATCTTGCTAGGATTCTGATGAGAATTGCATTAAGCCTTTTTTGGGAGGTCTAGGGGAGAGGGAAATTGACAAGTTTACTATGTTGGGTCTTCCAATCCATGAACATATTATGTGTCTCCATTTATTTTCTCCTTTTTTATTTCTTTCCTCAGTGTTGTGTACTTTTCAGCACTCAACTCCTATATGTTACATTTACACCATGTATTTCCTTTTTTTTTTGATGATTGTAAAAATTTTCTATGGAAATAATCATGTCATTTGCAAAAAGGAACACTTTTATTTGTTTCTTTGTGTTCTATAAGCTATTTTTCTCTTGCCTTATTGTGTTGTCTAGAACTTGCAGAACTTTGTTGAATAAAATGGTGAGAGTTCACATCCTTACCTTATTCCTGGTCTTAAGGGAAAAGCATTCACTCTTTCAGCATTAGCTATAGTATTTTGTAGATTATTTTCCCAAGTGGACAAATTTCCATCTATTCCTAGTTTTCTGAGGGTTTTTATCATAACAAGTATTGAGTGTTGTCAAATGCACTGTCCACATTAAATGATTTTTCATCATTTGATTTTCCTTCTTTAGTCTGTTATTATGGTGAATTACATTGATTGATTTTTGAAGGTTGTACCCAGCCTCACATCCATGGGACAAATCTCGTTTGATCATGGTGTATATATTTATATGTATATATAATATATATATTGCTGAATTCTATATGCTAACATTTTAGCAATTTCTGTCTCTATATTTATGAGAAGTCTGTAGTTTTTGTTTTTGGTATTTGATTTTGATATCAGAGAAATACTAGCTTCACATAATGAGTTGGGAAGTGTTTCTGGGAAGAGATTGTGTAAAATTGATGCTGGTTCTTCTTTGTTTGATAGAATTCTCCATTGAAACCATCTGAATCTGGAGATTTTTAAAATTATGAATTACACTTCCCAAATAGTTATAGGGCTATTCAAATTATGTATTTTATATTGGGTGAGTTTGTGTCATTTATGTTTTTTGAAAGATTGATCCATTTCTCCTAAGTTGTCAAATTTATGTGTGTAGAATTTTTGGTGGTATTCCATATCATCCTTTGGATTTCTGCAGGGTCTGTAGTGATAGCCTCTGTTTCATTCCTATTATTATTGATATGTGTCTTCTTTATTTTTTTCTTTGTCAGTCTAGCTAGAGTTTTGTCAGTTTTATTGATTTGTTTTAAAACATGAGCTTTTTGTTTCAGAAGCTTTTCTGTATTTTCCTGTTTTCAATTTCATTGATTTCTGCTATTATGTTTACTATTTCCTTTCTTCTGTTAGCTTTATATTTATTTTGCTCTTATTTTTTTAGTTTCGTGAGGTAGGTAATTAGATTTTTTTTAATTAATTAATTTATTTTTGGCTGTGTTGGGTCTTCGTTTCTGTGCGAGGGCTTTCTCTAGTTGCGGCGAGCAGGGGCCACTCTTCATCACGGTACATGGGCCTCTCACTGTCTCGGCCTCTCTTGTTGCGGAGCACAGGCTCCAGACGCACAAGCTCAGTAGTTGTGGCTCACGGGCCCAGTTGCTCCACGGCATGTGGGATCCTCCCAGACCAGGACTCGAACCCACGTTCCCTGCATTCGCAGGCAGATTCTCAACCACTGCACCACCAGGGAAGCCCCAGTAATTAGCTTCTGATGTAAGACTTTTCCTCTTTCCTAATGTCAGAAGTCAGTGCTATAAATTTCTTTCTTAGCACTGCTTTAATAGTATTCCACAAATTTTAATATGCTGTATTTTTATTTTCTTTCTGTTAAATGTACTTTAAATTTTTCTATAAGACTTTTTCTTTGACCCATGGATATTTGGTAGTATGTCATTTACTTTCCAAGTGTTTGGTGATTTACCTGTTATCTTTCTGTTATTGATTTCTAGTGTGACCCCATTATAGCCAAAGACCACTCTTTGTATGATTTCAATCATTTTAAGTTTGTTGAGGTACGTTGTATCAACTATATCCTGTGATGAATGGTGATTTTGTGTTCTTCTATATCTTTGCTGATTATCTGACTTGATCTAACAATTGTTGATAGAGGCTTGTTGAAATCTCCAACTATAATTGTGGGTTAGTCATTCTCCTTTCTGTTCTAACAGTTTTTGCTTCAAATATTTTGCAACTTTTTGCTTTATTTGTACACATTTAAGATTGCTATTTTCCCACTGGAATAACCTTAATAGCATTATTTATCATCATAATTATTTACTCTCTCCCATTTAACTTCAAAAAGTTTAAATATGATGTGTTGGGCATGAATTTCTTTTGGTTTAACTTCTTTGGGGTTTGCTCAGCTTTTTGAATCTGTAGATTTATGTCTTTTGCCAAATTTGGGAGATTTTCAGTCATTTTTCAAAACTTATTTAGCCCTGCCTTCTCTCCTCCTCGTTTTTGTACTCCAATGATATGAATATTAGATCCTTTGTGATAATCTCACAGGTTCCTGAGTCCTCTGTCCTCTCCATTCTGCTCTTGAGTCTGTGCATTGAGGGTTTTTGTTTTGTTTTGTTTTTCTTTTGAACATCTTCATTTGGTTCTTCTTTATATCTTTTATTTATTTGCTTAGATTTTCTACTTCATCTCTGAGGTATCTATTTTTTTAATTTGTTTCAAGTATGTTTGTAATTGTTTATTTGTTTACTATATTTACTTCTTTACATCCTTGAAAGATAATTCTGTGTCATCTTGATGTTGGCATTTGCTTACTGTCTTTTCTTGCTAAAGTTGAGATCTTCCTGGTTTTTAGAATGATGACTGATATTTTATGAAAAAGTAGGCATTTTTGGTATTATGTTACAAGATTGAGAATCTTATTTAAATCTTGTGTTTCTGCAATCCTGCTATGACATGACTCCATGGGGTGGTGGAGGCTGGGGAAGTCCACCAACTTTTCACTGACAGGTGGGGTTGGAGGTCCACATTCTACAGTTAATCTTCACTGATTTGTGATGGGCAGCTTCTCATTTCTGGTGGCAGAGTGGGGAGTTCAGTCTCCTCACTTTACCTCCATGGACACCAAAGTGAGAGCTTGATGGTAACTCATTACCACTTTGCTGTTGGAAATCCCAACTCTCTACTAGGCTTTATGTACACTGCCCCAGTGAAGTGTGGATAGAATCCAGACTCCCTGCGTGGTTTCCACTGACATTTCCACTGGAAGGGCACTGTTGTGGGATTTGTTACTACCTGCCAAGAATGAAGTCTCAGCTCCCTACTCAGTCTTCTCAGACACCACCCAGGCAGTGTGGTTGGATTACTCATTACAGTCTCTCAAGGTTGAAGTTTAGATGCCCCAGTAGGCACCTAGGGTTTTTTTGTTTGTTTGTTTGTTTGTTTTAATATATTTAGCAATGTAGAAGAGTTATTGTCTAAAAGTTATTTGTTTTGCTAGGCTTTTTTTTTCTTGGTTATTTGGTTAGAGAGAGCAGGATTTTCTTGAGGTCCTTTTTGTCTGTACTGTTTGACATTTACTAGCTAGCTAGTTTCTCCAGCATGTAATTGGGGATATAGAAGGGATAAAGATGCAGCATATATATGGGTCTTGCTTTTGTATCCATTCAGCCACTCTATGTCTTTTAATTGAAGCATCTGGTCCATTTAAATTTAAGGTAATTATTGATATATATGTTCTTATTGAGGTTTCTCAAAAAAACTAAAAATGACCCAGAAATTCCACTCCTGGGTATATATCTGAAAAAAACCAAAAACACTAATTCATAAAAATACATACATCCCAATGTTCATAGCAGCATTATTCACAATTGCCAAGATATGGAAGCAAGCTAAGTGCCCATCAACAGATGAATGGATAAAGAAAATGTGGTACACACAATGGAATACTACTCAGCCACAAGAAAGCACGAAATTTTGCCATTTGCAGCAACGTGGATGGACTTGGAAAGCATTATGCTAAGTGAAATAAGTCAGACAGAGAAAGACAAATACTGTACGATCTCACTTATATGTGGAACCTAAAAAATATATAAAACTAGTGAACATAACAAAAAAGAAACAGACTCATGATATAGAGAGCAAACTAGTGGTTACCAGTGGGCAGAGGGAAGAGGGGAGGGGCAATGGGGTAGGGGATTAAGAAGTACAAACCATTATGTATAAAATAAGCTACAAGTATATATTGTACAATGCAGGGAATATAGCCAATATTTTATCATAACTATAAATGGAGTATAAACTTTAAAAATTATGAATCACTATATTGTACACCTGTAACTTATATACTATTTTACCTAACTGTACTTCAATTTTAAAAAAAGGAAAAAAATAAGAAATAAAGAAAACCCAAGGAACTCAGCACTGTGTCATTTGCAGACACCAGAGTCCCTAGCCAGTCTTCCTTCTTCTCTCCACCTTTTGGAATCTTTTTATATTTGTTTTATATTTAATGTCCAGGGTTTATATTTGCACTTAGTGGGTGGGATACTCAATCTTTTTTATGCCAAGTAGTGCATATGTTCACATTCTTTTATGCTTCTTTTATTAGTTTATACTTCTTCATGCTTTCCTTTATAACTTCTAACCTCTGGACGTATTGTCTCTTGTCAGGTTTTATTTTTGACCTTAGTCATTTGAGTCATCTCAAAAGATGGGAAAGATATGATGTCCATTTCCCTAGCTAATATTATTTCTTCCCTGTCCACCCATCTGTTTATTTAGTACAAGCTTCTGTATAGACTTGCTACATATGCCTCCTAAAGATGTTCATGAATAACAAGAACCAAATAGGAATAAACTGGGATGGAGAGGATGGTCATAGATATTCACTCCACTTCACCATCTGAGCCTCCTCTCAGCTAATGAGAGATGTCTCAAATCCTCTTTCTCTTCTCCATTTTGCCAAGATCCCTATCCAGAGTTCACACAGCTCCCGAAATTCAAGTCTGTTGCTTTAAGATAATTCATTATAAGAACACAGTGGTGGATTTTCCATCAATTGTAAACAACTCTAATGATTTTACACACATAGTTTTATATTTTAATTTTCCATTTTTAAAAGACTTTTGCCCTATCAATGCATGAATGGTCAAAATCTTTGATCGATTTCTCTCTCTCTCTCTGCCTCTCTTTCCCTTTCTCTGTGTGTCCATTTATAGCTTGATCTTAAACTTGATTTACCATTTCTATTCTGTTTCTACAGATACATATATATATTGCCTGTTTTTACTGTAAGCCTAATCTTCACTGAAAATTTATAAATTTTGCTCTTCATGTCATAGTACATACCCTATAAAGGAGATCATTAATAAATGCTTTTTAACGATGACATTTGTGCTTGGAGAGAGCACAAAATGAAACTCTGGAAACAGTCATTTTCAGTGAGAGGCACGCAATAACTTACTTGAATCTTCTTTTGGTCATTTCACCAACATAGAAAATAACTATAGTAACAGTGATATTTAGAATTCACTGGAAGGGAGCTGTGTACATTGGCAGTACTAACAGAATGGTAAATGTACTTGATAATTTTGGTGGCTTTCCTCCTAATTTATGAATATAATTTCTACAATAACATGGTATAGCCAGCAAAAACAATCTATTCCAAGAGGAAGTAAAAATATATTAAAACAAGAGACAAAAAATAAAAGCACCTGGTATTTTAGTTTAATTTAGAAATATTTACTGTTTATTTGTCAGATAAATGTTCCCCATGTTCAGTATGATTGAGAATTGAAAAAGTTACTGGTTGTAGGGCTAAAACCTAGAGGAGCAAGTCAGAAAACAGGGCTTGTCACCCCTTCTATCAAAGTGTCACCATAAGGGTTTACCAGCTGAGATCACTGAAGTATGATGTATGTCTACTTTCAGCTTTGCATCAGCTAGTGGGAGGCAATAAGAAAGACAGATCCTGGATGGTGGATTAAGATGAGAAGACAGTGGCAGAGAGACATTCATCAAGCGAGAGGAAAGGACAAGCCATGTGGTTAAAGTTGGATGGATGTTGTAGTAAACGTACGCACATTTGCTCAGAGGACTGCAAGGAAGTGGGTGGAGAATTTTGTGGGAATATCATTGTCAATAACGTTTGAGTAGATATAGAATTTATAGCAACAGATGTGTGCTTATGAAGGGTAAGTGGGGGTTAGATAACTTTTTTGTTAGGGTACTTAGTGGGTGAGGAACTGGCCACAACCCTCAACTTTCCATGAACTGAAATGAGTGGTAAGATCTTCCATCCTGTGGAATGACTCAGCCTGATCCATCTCATTCATTCAACAGTAGTTTGCTGCCCCAATTCTATACCAAGAACTCAATCAGAAGACCCCCAAAGCACATGCCCACTGGACAATGGCAATGACTCATTCTGAACTAAGAAAGATACCTTCCCTTACCCTTCTCTTTGATATGTTTTGCACCAGAATATTAGTTATATTTACAGAGAGACATATGCAAAGTATTTATTAGAAGGCATAGACTCTTAAAATTTTCCAAGGTTTCCACTCTTTGAATTATCACTGATTTTGATGACATGGCATTTTAATTTTTGGTTTTGAACAACTCTTGTGTTTCCATACTACTGCGGAAACCTTTTTTTTTTCCTCCCAGAAAAGATGGCTTTGATACTACTAAATATGTTATTTAGAAATTATTCAAAGAAAATAATTATTTAAGATCATCCAGGGCAGGGAGCACATCCCATAAACTCTTGTGCATACACACAATCAATATTAGGTCTGATTCTTAGTTTGAAATTTTAGCGAAAGAGATCTTTCTGTGTTATAAGAGCAGAAAGATATGAACTAAACAGAAGATAAAAGATAAGAAAGGAGAAGAGAATAGTATATTAATTCTCATAAGAATATAAGAAAAAAGTTGAAGAACTAAATGATAGCTGATTTGGAAATTATATTCTAGTTTTAATGAGTTGGTATCAAGAGTTATAAGGGGATAAAAACATCATGGATGAACTTCCCCAAACGAGAACACTTTTATCATATGTAGCAAGAAATATAATTACTGTCAAGAATTCATTGTGTAAGTCATCTTACTTCTATTTTATTTTTCATTAGTGATATTTGGTATTTTCAATGTATTACACTCTTCGAGGGATTTACTGTAGGAAACTAATATACAAACACCCTTTATTTTCTGAAACTAGTAAACTGTCTTAATGCATATCTTATGAACAATTTTTATCTTTGAAAAAATGAATTAATTCTTTATGACACAAATAAAAATTGGAGAGATTGTTTTTCTATTTAAGATTTTTCCCTTTTCTTATAAACTGAACAGATTATTCATAATCCATTTTTTAAAATAGAAAAAAAATATACAAGTCTCAATAAAGTTGGAGAAAGCATAGTATGAGAGAAAGTGCCCAGTTTACCAATATAAACAATAAAGTAAGAAGACTCTTTTAGGGTGTTCTTTGTTTATTGACATGTTTGAAAGAACATATTATCACTTAATCTTTTATAAATAACATTTTTAGAAACATTTCAAGATAGACACTAGTCTCTAAAAGTGATAAAGGATTGAACATAAACTCAGATCACCAGCTTGCCAAAGGTTTAATGGAGCTATGCCCATTAAGCCAACACATCCTTTGAAAGAATGATTTTAGACCCACATCATCCAACAACAGAACTCTCTGAGCTCATGAACACTTTCAATAATTGCTCTAATACAGTAACCATTAGCCACATGTGGCTATTGAGCACTTGAAATATGTCTTGTGTAATTGGAGGAGCTAAATTTTTTAATTTATAAGTTTAATTTTAGTTAAAATCTAAATGTAAACAACCACAAGTGACAAGTGGCAATTATATTGGATGACACAGAGTTAGATCAATGCCAAGTTGTAATCATATGGTTCAGGTTTTTTCAAACAAAATTTCTTTCGCAGAACTAAAGGAAGTTCAAAAGAAGAATTAATGTTTCATTAAAACCTCAAAACGAGTTTCTGGGGTATAGAAACCATTTAGTAAGTGTTACATTTTCCCCTTATTTTCTCTATGGTATTATATGATCACAATCCATACAGGTGATATGAAAGCAGCATTTACGTTTGGTACTGGTTTTTAGCATGTTAAGGAAGTTTGAAATAGTGAAAAAAAAAGGTCTTGTGAGCCATTTAAAATAGATTTTTTTAATGCTCTATCCACGACACATAAGGTATTAGAATTGTCTCTTTTTCTCCCCTAAAGTGAAGTGGGAATGTAATCACCTTGCTCCCATCTTGTACTGCAATTATACTGAATTGAACCTCGTAAAATCACGATTTTAATGGTTTAAACACAGTCACAATTTAATTTAGCTCAATAGATTAATTAGGAAAAATATATACTGGGCTGAAGGAAGGGTAAACCCCATTTCAGAGTGTAGCTACCCCCCAAATTATTACACACTGTTATTTCCAGAAAGTATATTTTGGGGAAAATAAAATCAAAATAAAAGCGTCTATATGAATATATGTATGTCATAACTTGCTTCCAGACTCCAACACAGATGCTGAATTGCTATACTCTCTAACAAGAATATGACCTAAAAGAAAAAACACAGTCTCTGTTTTTGCCAGTTAATATATGGCTTAAATTTGCACATGGTTGGTATAAATTAAAACTGAAAATCTCCTTCTTTTAGTTGGGAAGAATTTAGGGTCCCATTGTATTCCTTCCATATAGCTAACCACCTCCATAGCCCTTGGAAGAGGGGTAGCAGAACATTCTGTAGGACAATCAGACTGCCTTCTTCTTACTATGGAAGGTTCTTTAGGACCCAAGCGTCTGGACTTCCAAAACGGATAATGCTTGTTTATGCCTAAAGTAATTTATAGATGGCAAAGACACGGGAGAGATAGCATGGTACCGGACTCCTGGTTTCAAGGAGGGATGGAATAATTGTGAACAAGGGGTCTTAACATCGGTACCAGCTGGTTTCAGATTCCCTTTTCCCTCTCTTGCAGGGTGGAAAACCAAGGACTTGCCACCCAGGGAGGGTCGAAGAAAGAGAAAAACAGCAACACGACAGACCGGAAGCTATTTGCCTGGGAAATGTATTTGGGGCTGCTGCTAAGGACCCGGGAGGGTATTTCAGCGGAGGAAGGAATAGTAATAAAAAAGGTGATGATGTCCCAGGGTATGAGGGGAGGTGGCAAAGGCAGGTTTGAAGCACTGTGGGACTCCTCAGGCAGGGCTGTGCCCATGAGCTGCAGCCCACTGACTGCACGTGTCTGGGGGCTAAAATCTGGGCTCAGCCTTCATGTGGCCAATGGAAACTGACATTTCCCATATCCCAAGGTTAGCTTAACAGTAATTAAAGCATCACATTGCACACGATTCTTCCCATTATAATTTAAGTGGATTTTATGCTATTTTAAAAACCATTCTAGTTCCCACTGTGAATAATGAATACAAATAAAGTTGAAGGTCAGACCTGGAATACAAATCAAATAAGAAGACCTATAAGTGTCCCAAACATCTGCCCCCGCAATTCCCAAGTCTCAGGTGCTGCAGTGCCGGTCCAGCCTCCTCATAAATGGTTACCCTGGTTGGCATTTGATGTCAGGCCACCTCTAAGGGCCACTTCTGCTCCATCTGAGAGTGATAAGTTACTTTCCGTTCTGAGACATCCTTCTAGCTTCCACCGTATTTCGAGCAATTCATTCATATTTCTAAGCAGCTATATTAGACAGTACCAAGAAGATTTCTGAGGAGGTAGATAGACATACCTCCTCTGAAATCACAAGGCCTTTCAGACACGATGTTTGTTTTCTGTCACTGAAAGAATGAGGATTTTGCTTGATTCTTTTTCTACACCTGGCGTCAACGTACTTACAAGTGTCCCTGCTTCTCTGAATCCCTAGGAGGGGCTGCTTGCAGTTATGCTCTCCTCCAACTGTGGATGTGATATTGTCGTGTTCCGATTCTCGGCAACACAACAGGAGGTTTACATCAGCACCTCTTGTTCATCTCATTGTAGTTCATGAAATAGAAGGAGAAACTGGAGACAGAACTTCACACTGTCTAGCTGGAATGATAGTGCAAAAAAGGTTGTGATCTCCTAACTCCATTTATAAATGCAAGATTGGGGACAGATCTGGGTGTCTTCTGCCTTTCACCATGGATATGGAAAAACCTGTAGCCCTGCCATCACTCGCTGTAACGCAGAAAAGCCGGGTCGCCAGGAGTTGTTTTCAGGATTTTATTATTACTAGGCTGAAGAGCATTAATATTGTCATACAGATGGTCACCTATGCTGGAAGCTTATGAAAGAACTCTAAATTGTGGAAAGATTATTCTAAATGTAGGAAAGCATCAACTCCCTAATGCTAAAGGTGGAGCCGTGCTGCTAAACGTATTAGTATGTCTTAATTCAAACACCTGTTCTGTCCGTACGATACGTAGAAAAACTCTTATTTATTGCTTGCCTCTCCAGTTCAGATTTACTCTCACTATAAATTCATCTCATGTTAATTTATGTGCAAACAAAGACACACACATTTTAAATATCCGAAACGCTGGAAATAAACTTATTTTTAATTTTGTGCTTGTTTTCCATTTGTCAACCAGCAAATGAAAGGACTGAATAAATCATGCTCTAATTGCCAGCGGTGCTAAATTTAGGGTGAGAGCTGGAATCCTTTTGATCAAAACCGCTGAATATGAAATCATCCTCAGCTCTCTCGGCAACTTTATCCGCCTTTCTATTCTCCATCTGTCAGTCACCTGGGGATTTGTGAACTATTCCATATGTCAGGCTTGTCAATCACAATGGGATGTGGGAACGATCTGCCTACTGCATAGGAATTCTTGTTAAAAAATTAATCGGCATTTAACTAGTAGTTTTGTACTTTGAATACCATATTGTTTGGTGTTTTGAAAATTCTTCTCCCTAGATATGGTTAATGGAAATAAATTTTATTTAAATAATATAGCTCAAAATTCTGTTCTTTTAAATAACATTTACAAGTGTGTGACTGTTACACATATATCCCATGATATATATATATATATATATATATATATATATATATATATATATATATATAGTGTCAGTGGAATGTGCATGCACAATGTAACATTTAAAATAGAATGCCCCTTTTATGGAAACACTGACTCTGACAGCAAACCTATCTTAAGTAATGACATTCTAAAGATATCAAACTTTAAAAGTGATAAACCCATGTTTTGATCTCTCCATTTTGAGATCCACAAATTCGTAAAGATAGTTCTGAGCAAAACATGTTTTACCAAAGGTGCTTTATTTTAAACTTAAACCAATCTAAAGTATTCAGATAACTCATTTAAATAGAGATGCAAGTAACAGTGTATTCATCACAACATCAGTGCATCTCTAAAATATTAGAAAGTAGAGGAAAATACAGAAACCCTGAAAAGCATATATAGATGTTGGATGTTTAAATAGAAGCTTCATTTAATTTGAAATATTTAGGTGTTACATATTTTAACTCCATTGACTTCTGATAGAATTTGAGATGAAATAAAGCAGAACTAATGAAATTTTAGAAAAAGATCAAAACAACATCAAGGTAAAAATAATCATGATGTTAGAAATCCAAATTAATGTACAGACCTTATGGTTGTGAGACTTTAGACAAGTTACTTAACTTTTTGGTGCTGTGGTTCCACATGTGATACATGGATGTGAATTGATACAAACCCATAAAGCTTGGGGGAAGATGAAATAAGATATGTAGGGACTTCCCTGGTTGTCCAGTGGGTAAGACTCTGTGCTCCTAATGCAGGGGGCCCGGGTTCAATCCCTGGTCAAGGAACTAGATCCTGCACACTGCAACTAAGAGTCCACATGCCACAGCTAAGAGTCCGTATGCCACAACCAAGAGTCTGCACGCCGCAACTAAGAGTCCATGTGCCACAACTAAGAGTCTGCGCACAGCAACTAAGAGTCCACATGCCGCAACTAAGACCCTGCACAGCCAAAGTAAATAAATAGATAAATAAATATTTAAAAATTGTTATTAATATTAGGAAAATGCCAGCGAGATAGAAAGCATTGAAGAACTGTTATCCGCTGTGTCATCAGGGTCAACGTCCATTCCAGACAGTTTGCAAGAGGACTTTAACCAGGGAACTGGCGTTAGAGGTGTTGGAGGGGCTGAGAACATTGAAGCCATTGGCCACAATGCCCACCTGGAAATCAGTCATTTTCTCCCACATTTACATGCCCTTCAGAGCTTTCCCATTATTCTTAAAGAGAAATCCTTAAAGTGGGCTGCAAGGCCCAGAGAGCAGAGGTCACATAAGTTCTCCAGTCGTTATTGTAAACCATCCTCCCTTAAGCTTCCACCTTCTCTCAACCTCAAAAGTACCCTGCTTCCCCCCCTGGGCCTACACCCATGAGAGCTCTTTTCCATGTTCCCTTGACCTAAATATTCTTTAGATTTCTCTTCAAGTATCACTTTGTCAGCATCCTCCTTTGCCTGTGCCCCTACTGTCCCTGTGCTTGTTCCCAGTCCTATGTAATCAATCACCAAATGTTTAGGTTGCAAATGAGTCTGTCCTTCTCTCCTTTAATTGAACATTTATTTGAGAGATTTTGATTAACGTTCGTCTGTCCCACTAGAGTGTAAATTCCATGAGGTCAGGGACTCAGTCTGATTTGCTTCTCATTGAGCCCAGTAATGGCATGAAAAAGGTGGCCAGTATATACTGATGGAATGAATGACCTACATTAATGGGTGAGTGATCACAATGATAAATAATAAAGAGATGATCATCTGTGTATATAAGCACCAATGTCCTAGCTGAAATAACACAGCAAATTAACAATGTTTAATAACTTACATAAAAATAAATTTGAAAATAGGTATCATTGATTTCAAATAAACCTAGCAAACATAATTATATCTGACTTAAGCGTCCAAAAAACTGTGGAAACTTTCTTAACTTCCACAGGTAGTGTCACCTTTAGTTTTCTACCAAAGTCATTTTCTACATACATCTAATACTTTCTATCCTGTAATTAATCTCTGACTACATGTACAGCCTCCCTAAAGAGTTGATAGATCTTTGAGTACCTGAATTGAGTCTTTTTTTTTTAACATCCTTATTGGAGTATAATTGATTTATATTGTTGTGTTAGTTGCTGTTGTATAACAAAGTGAATCAGTTATACATATACATATGTTCCCATACCTCTTCCCTCTTGCGTCTCCCTCCCTCCCACTCTCCTTATACCACCCCTCTAGGTGGTCACAAAGCACCGAGCTGATCTCCCTGTGCTATGCGGCTGCTTCTCACTAGCTATCTATTTTACACTTGGTAGTGTATATATGTCCATGCCAACCTCACTTCAACCCAGTTTACCCTTCCCACTCCCCGTGTCCTCAAGTCCATTTTCTACATCTGCGTCTTTTATCCTGTCCTGGCCCTAGGTTCTTCAGAACTATTTTTTTAAAAGATTTAGATTCCATATATATGTGTTAGCATACGGTATTTGTTTTTCTCTTTCTCACTTACTTCACTCTGTATGACAGACTCTATGTCCATTCACCTCACTACAAATAACTCAATTTCTTTTATTTTCATGGCTGAGTAATATTTCATTGTGTATATGTGCCACATCTTCTTTATCCATTCATCTGTCGATAGACACTTAGGTTGCTTCCATCTCCGGGCTATTGTAAATAGAGCTGCAATGAACATTGTGGTACATGACTCTTTTTGAATTATGTTTTTTTCAGGGTATATGCTCAGTAGTGGGATTGCTGGGTCATATGGTAGTTCTATTTTTAATTTTTTAAGGAACCACCATACTGTTCTCCATAGTGGCTGTATCAATTTACATTCCCACCAACAGTGCAAGAGGATTCCCTTTTCTCCACACCCTCTCCAGCATTTATTGTTTCTAGATTTTTTGATGATGGCCATTCTGACCAGTGTGAGGTGATACCTCACTGTAGTTTTGATTTGCATTTCTCTAATGATTAGTGATGTTGAGCATCCTTTCATGTGTTTGTTGGCAATCTGTAATCTTCTTTGGAGAAACGTCTATTTAGGTCTTCTGCCCATTTTGGATTGGGTTGTTTGTTTTTATGATATTAAGCTGCATGAGCTGCTTGAATGTTTTGGAGATTAATCCTTTGTCAGTTGCCTCATTTGCAAATATTTTCTCTCATTCTGAGGGTTGTCTTTTCGTCTTGTTTATGGTTTCCTTTGCTGTGCAAAAGCTTTTAAGTTTCATTAGGTCCCATTTGTTTATTTTTGTTTTTATTTCCATTTCTCTAGGAGGTGGGTCAAAAAGGATCTTGCTGTGATTTATCTGACTTGAGCCTTTTTCTCCTTGGTTTCCCTACTGCTTAGCATAGTGCTTAATACATACAATCTAGTATGTTACAATTTGTTTAGTAAAGTTATCGCATTCAGAACAATATTGCTTCTCTGTGGATGCTTAGCTCAGATGTTTATAAACTGCTCCTGTTCCACTGGTTCCGATGGGCCAGTTGGATGAATTCTACCCCATCATCACAGACTGCACATTCATGCCTCTTTTTCTTGGCCTTTTGTCAAGAAAATACATTCCACTAGTAACAATAAGAACTAGAGGATAGAGTGCTGTCCGTTCAAAGTAAATTCATCATTACCTTGGGAAAATAAATAATGGAGGGACAGGGACAGAGAAGGGGAAAGAAGAAAGGAGGAAGGAAGGAAGAAAGGGAGGAAAGAATGAAGTAAGGGGGAAGTAAGGGAGGGAGAAATAAGAAAAGGAGGAAACAAAAAAAGATTCTAGTAAGGATTCTTTCACTCCTAAATAGGATCAGAAACACTTTGTAACCTTACCTTTAAAGGAAAAAAATTATCTCTCTTACTGAAAATTTGCAACACTGGAGGGCCCGAAATATTGTCTAATGATATCTGAATACAGCTCTTAAAAAATCTATCTTACATATCTCAGCACATTTACCTAGGTTGCTATTTATGCAAAAATAGACTGAGGCAGAAAACAAAATAACAGTGTAAATCAGAAGAAAAAGATAAATAAAAAATTAATTTTCCCTATTATTTTCTATTTATTTTCTGAGATATGGTTATTATTCTGTCTAATCAAGAGTGACAACTAATATAAGTAATGTGATAAATAGCTGCAAAAATTAAACATGATTTTATTAAGAATGTGTAACCTTTGCTAGAAACACAAAAGTAATTCAAGTTAACGATTTTTTTTACATGACATGACAAGTTAAAAGATAAAATAATAATATTAATATATACAAAAAGGCCAATGATTTAGTTTAATTCCCCTCCAAGATGAGCACTCTTAACAGTAAAAATAGAAGGAAACATCTTTAATTTGAGTAAAATCGCCATAAAGTCATCATCAAAGTCATAGGTAAAGTTAAAATTAAAAATATTTTTAAATAAAAAAGAGAAACATAAGGATATTATTGTCACTAATACTAGTCAAAATTGAAGTGGATGCCCTAGATAAGGCAGTATGGTAAGAAAAAAGAAAAATTACAATACGAAAATTGGAACGAAAATAACACACTGTCTCTATTTTGGACCATATGGTAGGATACTCTAAAGGAATGAAAACTCCAAAAGAAACCACTGAAAATCTATTAGATTACAAGAGATCAGTGAGGAATCTCAACAGAATTCAATGTTAAAATTTCAGTTTCTCCAGAAATAAGTAGAAAATCTATGTATAGAGGATCTGATTTATCAGAGCAATACAAACTACAAAATGCCTGTAGATAAACTTCATTAAAATTGTTCAAAAAGTATCTAAAGCAACCTATACATGATTTTAAAGAATATGATAAATAAAATAATTTAGAGGCATGCTTTATTAGAAAAAATGATTTAATATTGAAAAGCCTTCAATGCTCAAGATAATCTAGAAATTGAGTCAATCTCAAATTCAAACAGAAATCTTTTTAATGCAACTGACAAGCAAATTCCAGCCTTCATCTGGAGAAAAAATTCATGGCAATTGTTTAAAAAATTGGGAAATAACAAAAATGATGGACTTGTTCCAACAGATTAAAAATATATTATAAAACCAGGGTAATTAAATTAGTAAGGCATTGGTATAGGAATAAATAGAAACTCAATGAAGCATTATAGACAGTATTAAAATGGACCCAAGTATGACAAAAGTGTATTCAAATTAATGGGAGAAATGAAGAACTATAATAAATGCTGCTGGGAAATTTGGCTATCTTTTGGACTAAAAATTTAGATAAAACCATACAAAAATTAATTTTAAAAAAGCTATGAAGAATTTGAATAAAGGGTGATCTGTGAAATGGAAATGATACTATACTTCAGGGTTTTGCTGAGGCTTAAGTTGATCAATACATGTAATGCATCTAAAATATAGTAAGATTTCACTGTTCTTCTCACTATTATTATTTATAGCATCTTGGTTTTGTGTCTTGCTTATGAATATTTACTCTCATGGCAATAGGAGCAGTTTCCTCAGATATTTTATACTAACACTTCTCCAACTTGGACAATGACACTAGAAATTGAATGCAGGTAGTCTGATCTAGAATTTTTTTCTTAGTCACTAGTCTTCACTACCTCCTTAGGTTGACTACAAAAGTAAGTAAAACAAAAACTTCCATATATAAAATGCTACAATAATCAAAGTTTAAAAGATAAATGACCATCTTGTCTTAGGAAAAGTATGTGCAATGTTTAGAACAGTAAAATAATTAAAAGTCACAATGTGTATGGGGCACTTATAAATCTAAAAGAAAAAAAAATACTTGAAACATTGACAAAGAATACAAACATACAATTTAGAGGGTTAATATAAATAAAATGTCAAGCTTACTTGTAGACAGGAAATGTAAAATGAAACAGTAATGAGATCCTGTTTTTAACCCGAACCACAAAACTAAAAATTGATATTGTCAAGTGCTGCCAGGAGTATAGTCGAATGGATACTTTAATATACACTTTTTGGGAATTTAGTGTAGTGCAGCATTTTTGAAATGCAAACAGATTTTGCTAGCAAAATTTTGTGTACGTATCTTTCACCTAATCAATATTAAGTATCTGTGTGAGATCAATAGCATATAGGTACAACAATTTACAACATTTGCTTTTAATGCTTTCTTTGGAAAAGGGAAAAATTAGAAATATATTTCAACAGGGAAAAGATTATATATCACTTACAGTACTAAAATACTATTCAACACTAGCTATCATTTAAAGGAAAAGAGATGGATCTATATATACTGCAGCAAAAAGTTCCCAAGGCACATTGGCAAATTAATTTGTATTTAGCATGGTCTAACCTGTGTGTAATTGGACTCAGTTTAAGAGGACAGAGAAATTGGGGAGAAATTTTTGAAAGAAAACAAGAAGACAATACAGCCCTAAGAGTGTAAACTCCAAAACAGAGCTTCAAGATACAGAAAACAATATATGACTAATTAATTTTCTCCAAGGGAGCCAAGAATATACAATGGGGAGAGAATAGTCTCTTCACTAAATGGTGTTAGGAAAACTGGACCGCCACCTGCTGAAGAATGATACTGGAACCCTATCTTATACCATTCACAAAAATCAGTTCGAAATGTATTAAAGACTTGAATCTGAGACCTGAAACTGTAAAATTTCTAGAAGAAAATGGAGGGATAAACTCTTCAACATTAATCTTGGCAATGATTTTTAGATCTGACACCATAAGCAAATGCAACAGAAGCAAAAATAAACAAGTAGGACTACATCAAACTAATGAGCTTCTGTTCAGCAAAGGAAACCATCAACAAAATGAAAAGGCAATCTATGGAATGGGAGAAAATATTTTCAAACCACATATCTGATAAAGAGTTAATATCCAAAATGTACAAGGAATTCATATAACTCAATAACAAGAACAACAATAAAAACTCCAAATAACCCAATTAAAAATGGGTAAAAGACTTGAATAGAAAGTTTTCCAAAGAGGACATACAGGGACTTCCCTGGTGGTGCAGTGGTTAAGAATCTGCCTGCCAAGGCAGGGGACACGGGTTCGACCCCTTTTCTGGGAAGATCCCACATGCTGCAGAGCAAACTAAGTGCATGCACCACAACTACTGAGCCCGCGTGCCACAACTACTGAAGCCTGCATGCCTAGGGCCTGTGCTCCACAACAAGAGAAGCCATTGAAATGAGAAGCCCATGCACCACAAAGAAGAGTAGCCCCCACTCACCACAACTAGAGAAAGCCCATGCGCAGCAAGAAAGACCCCATGCAGACATAAATAAATAAATAAATAATTTTATTGAAAAAAAGAAGACATACAAATGGCCAACAGAAACATGTAAAAGTGCTCAATATCACTGATCATCAGGGAAATGCAAATCAAAACTACAATGAGATATCAACTCACACCTGTTAAGATGGTTTTTGTCAAAAAGAAAACAGACAAGTGTTGGCTAGGATATGCAGAGAAAGGAACTCTTGCACACTGTCACTGAAGTATAAACTGATATAGCCAGTATAGAAAACAGCATGGTGTTTCCTCTAAAAATTAAAGATAGAACTACCATATGATCCAGCAATCCCACTTCTGAGTATATATCCAAAGAGAATGAAACGATTGCTTTAAAGTAATCTCTGAACTCCCATGTTCATTGTAGCATTGTCACATTAGCCAAGGTATGGAAACAATCTATGTGTCTGTCAATGGATGAATGGATCAAGAAAAGGTGATTATAAATATACAGTAATGGAATATTATTCAGCTTTAAAAAGAATAAAATCCTGCCATGTGCAACAACATGGGTGAACATGGAGGACTACTTTGCCAGTAGAATTGACAACCTGGAAGAAATGAACAAATTCTTAGAAATTCACAACCTGCCAAGACTGAATCAGGAAGAAATAGAAAATATGAACAGACCAATCACAAGCACTGAAATTGAAAGTGCGATTAAAAATCTTCCAACAAACAAAAGCCCAGGACCAGTTGGCTTCACAGGCAAATTCTATCAAACATTTAGAGAAGAGCTAACACCTATCCTTCTCAAACTCTTCCAAAATATAGCAGAGGGAGGAAGACTCCCAAACTCATTCTACGAGGCCACCATCACCCTGATACCCAAACCAGACAAGGATGTCACAAAGAAAGAAAACTACAGGCCAATATCACTGACGAACATAGATGCAAAAATCCTCAACAAAATACTAGCAAACAGAATCCAACAGCACATTAAAAGGACCATACACCATGATCAAGTGGGGTTTATTCCAGGAATGCAAGGATTCTTCAGTATACGCAAATCAATCAACGTGATACACCATATTAACTAACTGAAGGAGAAAAAACATATGATCATCTCAATAGATGCAGAGAAATCTTTCGAAAAAATTCAACACCCATTTATGATAAAAATCCGGCAGAAAGTAGGCATAGAGGGAACTTTCCTCAACATAATAAAGACCATATATAACAAACCCACAGCCAACATCATCCTCAATGGTGAAAAGCTGAAAGCATTTCCACTAAGATCAGGAAGAAGACAAGGTTGCCCACTCTCACCACTCTTATTCAACATAGTTTTGGAAGTTTTAGCCACAGCAATCAGAGAAGAAAAGGACATAAAAGGAATCCAAATCGGAAAAGAAGAAGTAAAGCTGTCACTGTTTGCAGATGACATAATACTATACATAGAGAATCCTAAAGATTCTACCAGAAAACTACTAGAGCTAATCAATGAATTTGGTAAAGTAGCAGGATACAAAATTAATGAACAGAAATCTCTGGCATTCCTATACACTAATGACGAAAAATATGAAAGTGAAATCAAGAAAACACTCCCATTTACCATTGCAACAAAAAGAATAAAATATCTAAGAATAAACCTACCTAAGGAGAAAAAAGACCTGTATGCAGAAAATTATAAGACACTGATGAAAGAAATTAAAGATGATACAAATAGATGGAAAGATATACCATGTTCTTGGATTGGAAGAATCAACATTGTGAAAATGACTCTACTACCCAAAGCAGTCTACAGATTCAATGCAATCCCTATCAAACTACCACTGACATTTTTCACAGAACTAGAACAAAAAAATTCACAATTTGTATGGAAACACAAAAGACCCTGAATAGCCAAAGCAATCTTGAGAATGAAAAACGGAGCTGGAGAAATCAGGCTCCCTGACTTCAGACTATACTACAAAGCTACAGTAATCAAGACAGTATGGTACTGGCACAAAAACAGAAAGATAGATCAATGGAACAAGATAGAAAGCCCAGAGATAAACCCATGCATATATGGTCACCTTATCTTTGATAAAGGAGGCAGGAATGTAGAGTGGAGAAAGGACAGCCTCTTCAATAAGTGGTGCTGGGAAAACTGGACAGGTACATATAAAAGTATGAGATTAGATCACTCCGTAACACCATACACAAAACTAAGCTCAAAATGGATTAAAGACCTAAATGTAAGGCCAGAAACTATCAAACTCTTAGAGGAAAACATAGGCAGAACACTCTATGACATAAATCACAGCAAGATCCTTTTTGACCCACCTCCTAGAGAAATGGAAATAAAAACAAAAATAAACAAATGGGACCTAATGAAACTTAAAAGCTTTTGCACAGCAAAGGAAACCGTAAACAATATGAAAAGACAACCTTCAGAATGGGGGAAAATATTTGCTAATGAAGCAACTGACAAAGGATTAATCTCCAAAATTTACAAGCAGCTCATGCAGCTCAATAACAAAAAACAAACAACCCAATCCAAAAATGGGCAGAAGACCTAAATAGACATTTCTCCAAAGAAGATATACAGACTGCCAACAAACACATGAAAGAATGCTCAACATCATTAATCATTAGAGAAATGCAAATCAAAACTACAATGAGATATCATCTCACACCAGTCAGAATGGCCATCATCAAAAAATCTAGAAACAATAAATGCTGGAGAGGGTGTGGAGAAAAGGGAACACTCTTGCACTGCTGGTGGGAATGTGAATTGGTACAGCCACTATGGGAACAGTATGGAGGTTCCTTAAAAAACTACAAATAGAACTACCATATGACCCAGCAATCCCACTACTGGGCATATACCCTGAGAAAACCATAATTCAAAAAGAGTCATGTACCAAAATGTTCATTGCAGATCTATTTGCAATAGCCTGGAAATGGAAACAACCTACGTGTCCATCATCAGATGAATGGATAAAGAAGATGTGGCACATATATACAATGGGATATTACTCAGCCATAAAAAGAAACGAAATTGAGCTATTTTTAAGGAGGTGGATGGACTTAGAGTCTGTCATACAGAGTGAAGTAAGTCAGAAAGAGAAAGACAAATACCATATTCTAACACATATATATGGAATTAAAAACAAAATATCATGAAGAACTTAGGGGTAAGACAGGAATAAAGAAACAGACCTACTAGAGAATGGACTTGAGTATATGGGGAGGGGGAAGTGTAAGTTGTGACAAAGTGAGAGAGTGGCATGTACATTTATACACTACCAAACGTAAAATAGATAGCTAGTGGGAAGCAGCCGCATAGCACAGGGAGATCAGCTCGGTGCTTTGTGACCACCTAGAGGGGTGGTATAAGGAGGGTGGGAGGGAGGGAGATGTAAGAGGGAAGAGGTATGGGAACATATGTATATGTATAACTGATTCACTTTGTTATAAAGCAGAAACTAACACACCATTGTAAAGAAATTATACTCCAATAAAGAAAAAGCGGTACTGGCAGAAGGATAGACATACAGACTAACGAAATAGAGTAGAGAACTCAGAAATAAATCTTAACATACATAATCAATTGTTATTTCACAAGAGTGCCAAGACCATTCAGTGGGGAAAGGACAGTCTCTTCAATGAATGGTGCTAGGAAAACCAGTTATTCAAACACAAAAGAGTGAAGTTGGAATCATACCTTAGACCATATACAAAAATTAACTAAAAATGGATCAAAGACCTAAATGTAAGATTTAAAAATATAAAACTCTCAGAAGAAAACACAGGAAAAAAACTTTACGATATTGGATGTGGCGATGATATTATGGGTATGAAACAAAAGCACAGGTAACAAAAGATCAAATAGATGAATTGGACTTTATTAAAACTAAAATTGTTGTGTATCAAAGGGCACTATGAAGTGAGTGAAAAAGACAACCCACAGAATGGGAGAAAATATTTGTATGTCATCTATCGAATAAGGAATTAATGAACAGATTATATAGAGAACTCCTAAAACTCAGTAACAATGAAACAACACAATTAAAAAATGAGCAAAGGACTTGAGTAGACATTTCTTCAAAAAGGAGGTATCTAGAATAAGCAAATTCGTAGAGACAGAAAGAAGAATAGAGATTACCAGGAACTCAGAGAGGAGAGAATGGAGAGTTGTTTCATGGGTACAGTGTTTCTGTTTGGGATGATAAAAATTCTGGAAATATTGGTGCTGGTTACCAAACATTATGATTATACTTAATACCCCTAAATGGTATACCTTAAAATAGTTAAAATGGTACATTTTATGTAATATATGCTTTACCAGAATAAAAAAAGAAAAAGAAAAAAATATATTACTAGATAAACAGAATTTGTGAGAATTCATTACTAGCTGACCTGCTCTACTAAAACTACAAAGGAAGTTCTGCACGGTTAAAAAATGATACCAGGTGGTAACTTAAATATACGAGAAAGAATGAAGATGATCAGACATGGTAGCAAGTAGGTAAATATAAAATTGTGTGTGTTGAAATGTTTTATATTTATATATGGGTATATATATCCTTTTTCATTAAATATAAGATTGTGTAAAGCAGTAATTATAATGTTATACTGTTGAGTTTACAACAAATATAGATGTAATCTATATTTATTATATAGCAATATCACAAAAGACGGAAGAGGGAAATAGGGCTATATTGCAACACCATTGCTATATTTTATCAGAATTAAGTCAATATTAATGTGAAGTAGATTTTGGGTAGCTAAGATATGAAATGTAATTCTGAGAAAAACCACTAAGAAAATAAATGAAAAAATGGTTAAAATATCAATAAAAGAATTTAAAGTTACATTAAAAATGTCTCTAACACAAAACAAGTCAGCAAGAGTAGCAGACGAACAAAAAAGAGATGGGACAAATATAAAACTAATAGTAAAAAAGTAGAAGTAAATCCAACCATATCTAGAATTCCATTAAATGAGAGAATGAGAGTGGAGTAAACACTTTGATCAAAAGGCAGAATTTTTAGACTGGACATAAAGTAAAATACAACCAAATGCTGTATACAAGACACACTTTAGCTTCAAAGAAATGAAACATTCCCCAGAGAAACTTGCCTCATAAAATTGTGGATTCTGAGTTTATTTGCCATTAAGTATTCCTTTAGCTAGGGACAATTTGCTAAGGTTATTCTGAATATAATATATTTTCTAGAGCAAATGTAATTATTCCAATTGGCAAATATAGACCAGTTCACTTTCTTTCCCTTTTTCCCTAGGGGAGTCCCCCAGTAAAAGGAGTAAATAGGTCTCAGCACTGCTGCTTTAACTCTTTCCTCTGCCTGTGACAAATTTTTCTTGGGTTGAGTGGAATTGCCTACAGAGAAGCTTAGCTTTGCAATAACTTTCCGTTCAATGCTAACCTTCCTGATTAATATTTTTAAACTTTGTTCTATGAGCCTCCTATTTTTCAGAGAATTATTTTTTATTCCTTGCCTTCCATTTTGGTCGTTTGATTATTGTTAAGTGTATTATTTTCATACCTACCGTCTAGTTCCTTGAGTACAAATGTGGTTTCCATAATCTGAATTTCTACTGCTTTAGTGTTATAATTTTACTATTTCTAATAATAATTCAAGTTCTGCTATTAAGAAATAATTTTTGTATTCTTGTTATAAAGGTATCTTTTCAAATGTTCCCTAAGGATTACAGTCATTTTCTTAAATCTTCAATTATGTTCTCAGAATGGGATTGACTTCTATGATACTTTGTTTTGTTCCCCCCTTATTTACTTAAAAAATTTAATAAACTTTTTATTATACAGTAGTTTTAGATTTACAGAAGAGTTTGCAAAACTAGTACAGGTTTCTCACATACCACACACAAAGTTCCCCTTACTATTTTTTTTAAATATTTATTTATTTATCTTTGGCTGTATTGGGTCTTCGTTGCTGTCTGTGGGCTTTCTCTAGTTGTGGCAAGCAGGGGCTACTCTGTTGCAGTGCCTGGGCTTCTCATTGCAGTGGCTTCTCTTGTTGTGGAGCACGGGCTCTAGGCACGCGGGCTTCAGTAGTTGTGGCACACGCTCTCAGCAGTTGTGGCTCGCGGGCTCTAGAGTGCAGGCTCAGTAGCTGTGGCTCACGGGCTTTGTTGCTCTGCGGCATGTGGGATCTTCCCAGACCAGGGCTTGAACCCGTGTTCCTTGCATTGGCAGGTGGATTCTTAACCACTGTGCCACTAGAGAAGCCCTCCCCTTACCATTAATATCTTACATTAGCATGGCAAATTTTTCATAATGAATGAGCTAATTTTGATAGATTATCATAAACCAAAGAGCATATTTTATTCAGATTTATTTAGTTTTGATTTTTTTGTATACTTGAGGATTTCATCCAGGTTATCACACTATATTTAGGTGTCATGTCTCTTTTGTCTCCTCATCTCTATGACAGTTTCTCAGACTTTCCTTGTTTTTGCACAATGGACATTTTTATCAATTGTGATATAATATACATAACATGCAAATTACCATTTTAAAATCATTTCAGTGCAAATTCACTGATATTAAGTACATTTGTATTGTTATGCAACCATCACCACTATCCATTGCCAGGACTCTTCCATCATCACAACCTGAAACTTTGTACCTATTAAACAATAATTCCCTGTTCTCATCTCTGTTCAGCTCCTGGCAACTACAGTTCTACTTCCCATCTTTGCAAACTTGCCTATTCTCAATACCCCATAAAAGTGGAATCATACAATATTTGACCCTTTGTGTCTGGCTTATTTCACTTAGCATAATGTTTCCAAGATTCATCTGTGCTGTAACATGTATTAGAATTTCATTACTTTGGAAGACTGAATAATATTCCTTGTATGTATATACCACAGTGGTTATCCCATCATTTGCTGACAAACCTTTTGTTTATTGTGAATATTTCTATTATAAACATTTGTGTACAAATATCTGTTTGAATCCTTACTTTCAATTATTTTGGGTAAATACCTAGAAGTGGAATTGCTGGATTATATGGCAAGTCTATGTTTATTTTTTGAGGAACTGCTATTATGTCTTCCATTGTGCCTGTACTATTGTATATTCCCACCAGCAATGCACAAGGGTTCCGATTTCTCCACATTCTAGCTAACGTGTTATTTTCGGCTTTTTGGATAATGGCTATTCTAATGGGTGTAAAGTAGTAACTCATTATGGTTTTGATTTGCATTTTCGTAATGATTAATAATCTTGAGTATCTTTTCATGTGCTTATTGGCCATTTGTATACCTTCTTTGTAGAAATGTCTATGCCAATCCTTTGTTCATTTTTGAATTGAGCTGTTTGTTTTCATGCCGAGTTTTAGGAATTCCTTATGTATGCAAGACGTTTATTCCTTATCAGTTGTAAGATTTACAAATAGTTTCTCTCATTATGTGGGTTGCCTTTTTATTCTCTTAAAAGTATCCTTTGATGCTGAGGTTTCAATTTTGATGAAGTCCAATTTACCTATTTTAATTTTTGTTGCTCATGCTTTTGGTATCATATCGTAAAAATCATCACCAAATCCAGTGTCATGAAGATATTCCCCTGTTTTCTTCAGAGTTTTATAATGTTAGCTCTCATGTTTAGATCTTGATACATTTTGAGTTAACTTTCACACAGTGTGAGTTATGGGTAACTCATCATTGTTTTGCAATGGATATCCAGTTTTCTAACCATCATCTGTTGAAAAGATTGTCCTTTATCCCATTGAATGGTCTTGACACCCTTGTCAAAAATCATTTGACCATGTATATGTGTGCTTATTTTTGAAATTTCTATTCTATTGTGCTTTTTCTATATATCTTTATGGCAGCTACCACATGGCTTGATTACTGTACCTGCCATCTCCTATTTAGTTTTCAGTATGGACTTTTAAAAAGATGTTTTAGTATTTAGTATTTCTTCCATATTCTCTCTCCGTAAGTGCAGTAGTCCATCAGGAGACAGTCCACTTGAAACACAGACTTAACTAAAGCATATATTCCTTGAGTTAGGTGATAGGGATTATATATTCTGCTCCTGGATAGTTCTACAGTCAAGGTAAAGTTAGGGCTGTAAGACAGCCAGGTTTGTCTCCTATTTATGACTGAGTCACTTCTCCTTGATGCTGGGTGTGATCATCCCATCCCTCGTGGTCTGCCTCAGCGTGTGGTTGGCCCTGTTAGTCCACTCCTCCAATGTCACACAGCCTATTCGTATCCTCTTAATGTAGATGTGTAAGGGTAGAACTATGCTTCAGATGTTTTTACAACCAACGTTTGGTTTAGGAAAAGTGAAAAATTTTAGTTGTGCTCTTGGTTGTATGTTTTAACAAATCCCATAGGTGTGGAATGCCTCATGATTTCAGGAACATTCTCAATGGTTGCCATTAGTTTTGGGTTCTGTAAGGGATTTTTAACTTTCCAGAAGCTTTTTTGTACATTTAATTAAACACTGAAGAACTGAGTCCTCACATACTTTTACTATACTATCCTCTCAGAAGTCCTCTCATGTGTTCTTGTTAAGACTGTCATTTATCACTGCTCTAGATTACATATTATAGAAAGAGTAACCAAAATACACACAAAAAGAACCATGTTCTTTTTCATTTACAGTAACTCTGGTGTTTTGTACTTTCAGTTGGCAGCAATGGGGAATTTTGGAATGAGTTATACTTTACACTTTTCTGGTTGTCCATTTGGTTACTGTTATTTGATTGGACTATTATATATTTTTGTATACATTAAAAATGAACCATTTCCTGAGGGTAGCTTACTACAATATAAAGTCAAGTTAGTCCCTCTTCTGTGCTACCATAATGCCCGGTAAAGCAATCTATGATTGAACTGGCCACACTGATATATAGAACATGAGCTCCTTGACACATTTACCCTGGTCTTATTCATTTTTGTAAACCAACAGAAATTAACATGCAGCAAGTGAAAAATAAACGTACATTGAACTCATTTATTGCACAGAGAGCTATTCCATCTTTTCTGTATAACATGCATAGAGATGGGCAATGAAAATAGAACAGTAAGAAAGATACGTGATCTCTATACTCACTGAGGTTATACTTTAAATGGGGTATATTTGGTTAAATACAATCACCAAATAAACACAACATTTCAACTCATGCTATGAAGAAAAAGAGCAAGATGTTTAAGAGTAGATAATAGGGACTCATTTTGTTTGAGGGAAGAATGAATGAATACATTTACTGACCCAGTTGTAATGTGGTTATACAGATTCATATTGACAATTGGATATGACCATTTAAAAAAACAAAATAGGAATCGGCCAAGATGAGTTCAATTGCTCAGAGTGAGACAGGGAGTTTCATAAGTGCAATTAATTGGCAAAAGGTGTAAAATTAATGAAAGTCATTTAAGGGAAGCTGGATGATCTTTTTAAGAGTTCTGTACCCTAAATTGGCCACCCTTGGCATAGTGCGATTGTTCCAGTGGTTCTTTGGTTGACTGGGCACAGACCTCAGTGCAGCATGTGATGAAGCTCTCCCTCATAGGATGGTCCATGCATTTATACAGTGAGCTTTGCAGCTGCCTTGTTTTTCCTGGCAATCAGAAATGTGCTCCCTTATAGTAAGCACAAATTTTCTAGAAGCACTGTCGATGTCCCCAAAGAACTCAGATATACAGATTGTGATTAGCTCTAGAACCATATCTTGTTCATCTTTGCTTCTCTAATATCTATCAATTGCCCATACTAAGCTGTTATTCAACAAATGTTAATTAAATAAATATTTATATTTCTATAATATAAATAATTTGTATTTCTATAATATACATTATAATAATAAAAATAATTAAGCTGATGACTTATTATACTACATATAGAATTTTTAGGTCAATAGTTTGCTTTAGCTTATGCTCATTTTTGATAATGTCACATATAACTACATACAAGTAATTATAGAATATAAGTCCATATGCAAAATTTATGTGTAAAAGCTTAAATATACCTATAATATGTGAAATCATTTTTACATTTTAAGCGTGTGTGTATGGATACAAACACCCACAAACATATACAGTGACATTTTAAAATAAGGAAATGCTTTGATAAGGCACATGGCATTTTAACATATATATAGAATATGTATAATCTCTTGTTGATAAACACTCAGGTCTATTTTTTCTGGAAAATCTTGTGTGAGAAATTTTGAAAACTATTGTAGTCCGCAGGATTTTTGTCAAAACATTATATTCTCAAGGTGGAAAGCTTGTGGACCAAAAGTAATTAATTATTTGAGCTTCATGTCCTCTTATGGACAACTGAATGTAAATGTCACAATTTTTTTCAAATTATATATGGATGCTACATACGTTATTTATATCACAAAGATTCAAATATGTATTATACAACAAAGTATATAATGTAAAAATCTAAATACACACGTATATTTTCATATGAAAACACAAACACATGCAAACACAACACACTTTGTAAAAACTCAAATATCTTTTTTAAATTTTTACATCAGGCCTGTCTCCCCAAAATTCTGGGCTGATGCTATGAATGTGTGCCCCTTATTCACTGGATCTTAATGTTGCTGGCATGAAAAGGGGAGAATGAGGACACTACTTTGACTCATTATTACATTTCTTTTACCCTTTTTTCTTCATATTCTGTATGTTTTTTTCCTATTTCATAACTTCTATTTTCAAATTCCAAGACTCATTTTTATACAATAAAATTTGTAAAGTGTGAATATTATAATGAGATAATGAGATTTCATTTGGCCAAACCAAAGAAACATTGCAATATTTTTATACAAATAAATAATTATCAACATACAGGAAATAGCCTATAATTGCCTACTTTCAAAACAATACAGTTTTAAAGAATTCAAACAGACTCAGTATTTGATCATGCAATCATAGTCGAGAGGATAATTTGCAAGAGTGATCTGGTATAAGATCCTCTGGAACTTAATATTTGGAGTAAAAGCATAATTTAGGTGAAATTAATTGGGAGGTGAAATTGCATTAGAATATTTAATGCAATTGGTGCCAATTTTCATATCCCTGGGTTGATAGTTTTTTTCAATATAAAATAGACACAAAAACAAAATGCTTTAAATTAAGACAATTTATCCTCATCAAAAGATATTTACCAGTGGCTGCTAGTATTGGCAATATACATATATGATATCATGGTACATATATGTATGTATGATAAGCATCCTGTATTTCTAGTTATTATTATTTAGCCAGTATTCTACACAGAATCTGGGAAGTCATTGGAATCCTAGGCACTTCATCACTTAAGAGGAGTTGTAACGTTAATCACACGGAAGGTCTACAGAAAGGAATAGAGCTCTTGTAGTGCATGAAAAGACTAGAAAACTGAAAACATTGATCTTTAAAGAGTCAGAATATTTGTGTATAATTTCCTTCCTATCCTCCCTTTCGTCCATTCTAAATTGTCTGGGCTTCTTTCCCTCACCATTGGACGTCTTCAAGTAGCACCCCTGCACTTCTGCCTCAGGAAACAAGAGGAAATAAAGAGAAAATGCAAAAAGATCCCACAGTAGAGAACAATAAAATTTTATTATGTTCTCACAAAGTTCACTCCTCCCTTTTCTTTCAACTTAAATCTATACAGTTAACATTCAAATAAATTTTATAGGCCCCCCAAATCTCTTTTAACCCACCTGGATTGTTCAAAGGTTAAGTACTTCCTACTTGTGCCATTTCTAAATAAGTCCTTACACATAAATACAAATGCATTTATTACAAGTATGTCAAACTGCATGTTTCGATTGGCACATTTCTGCCCACAGTTGTGTCTATGTCTTACTTGTTAAGATGTGTGTGCAAAGGAATTCAATACCCCATTTTAAACTGCAGCACAAGAGCCAATTTCTGCAAAAAATTAACACTTAGTGACAATAAGAAATTTATGAATGTTGCAAAAGAAGAAAGGAAAGTACTACAAGGATAAGATGAAACACATAAAACGTTATTTTATTCTGGAAATGAAATTTTAATTATGAAGTCTGTGAGAAGAGTGACCTGAATGAACCTGAGGATCATTTAGTGTAGTCATGAAAGGCAGAGAAATTTGGGTCTGCAAGATAGATGGCAATAGAAATAAGGTGAATCTTCTTTTATCTTTGTTTCTGTTATCTTAAACATGGTATTTCCTTCCTATATTGGCCTTTCAAAGGTACCTTATTTTAATATAAATTTATTTATGTATTTATTTTTGGCTGTGTTGGGTCTTTGTTGCTGCGTGCAGGCTTTCTCTAGTTGCAGTGAGCGGGGACTACTCTTTGTTGTGGTGCACGGGCTTCACATTGCAGTGGCTTCTCTTGTTGTGGAGCATGGACTCTAGGCTCATGGGCTTCAGTAGTTGTGGCATGTGGACTCAGTAGTTGTGGCTCGTGTTCTCAGTAGTTGTGGCTCACAGTCTCTAGAGTGCAGGCTCAGCAGTTGTGGAGCATGGGCTTAGTTGCTCCACGGCATGTGGGGTCTTCCCAGACCAGGACTCGAACGCATGTCCCCTGCATTGGCAGGCGGATTCTTAACCACAGTGCCAACAGGGAAGCCCCCAAAGGTACTTTGATTTGTATTTTCTATTCAACCTTGTTTGAAGTTGAGTTTTATTAAGTTGTTAGTTACCTATCATTTACCAAGAAGTATCCGGAAACCAACTGAAGGTAAAAGGAATGCAACTTCCTGTTACTTGTAGTCCAACAAGATTGCTAAACAGAGCCCACCCTGCCTTCCTTCCATAATTAATTTTTGACGGCATACTATATGTCATCAGCACTCTAGGCTTTGGAGATATGAGTAGTGAAACAACTCATAAAGTCCCTCCCCTCACAAAATTTACATTTCTGGGATGGGAGATGGCCATTAAACAAAAGAAGAAACAAATTGACACCACATTCTGACAATTCTAAGATGTACTATCATGTTTCATGTGTTAAAACTCTTTGCATCAACATGCACCTTACATTCACTGTTGTCTAGGTGGCATTTGTGATATGTCGTTTAATTACAGGCTTTCATATTTTCAACATTTCCATAGAATTCTGCAAATTACGTCCATGTTGAGTGTATTTGCCAGGTAAAACTATTATGACATGACACTGAAATTAGAGTTATTTTTACACAGGTATAGCGCATCAGGCATACATTATATATTAAACAAATATTTTAAAAATTGCAGAACACTGATATTCTCCTGAGTTCCTTATTTCCTTACAGTGCAATAACCACGTGCTTTATATGACTGAGCAAAGGTAGACACCAACATATAAATGAAGATTGTCTTGTGATTTTGTTCCAGCTGAGATGTGAGCAACAGATGTTGGATTCATTCAGATCAGGCAATCCAATTGGAGGCATTGTCAGACTCACGATACGAGGCAAGGCCGAAGCCCAGGTTGGATTCGGCCAGTAAAGATTTGAGCCACTTTTAGGTTCAGACACTTCACTGCTTATGAAGACAGTAAAAGGAAGGGCAGGCAGAAGTGCCAGCTCCCTGAGGTCCTTGTCCTATGCACCAAAAAACACAACAACAAAACTGAAGAGGCCAGAAGATAATCCCACATGATTTGTGGGACATCCTGACTCCCAGAGGACATTGTAGAATTCAGCTGAGTGGTTATAGTCTACTGCTATACTTTGAATAGGTGGATTAGAAACCAGTGAAGTAGTGATAACTGCCCATGGTGGCACCCAGAGGAATGAGGGAGGCAGTGGGAGTGACTTTGGGGCAACTCATCAGAAATCTCCCATCTCTCTCACTCCTGATATATCACAGGGACTCTGCCCACACTCAGATAAAGTGTAGTGAAAGCCTTTGCACACATGCCTATGGACACGAGCAAGATCACCATGGTACCTTGGTGAAGCGGTCTTCCCACGTGCAGAAAATATTGCCAAATTCCTTGGAGTAGATAAAAAATTATTCAGAGTAATGAGTCTATAGTGACAGATTCAGGCATTTGACTTCAGTCAAAAAAGGAAAAAAATATATCAAAACTATAATAGATATCGTTAGCTAAGAAGAAAATAAAATAAATAAACAACCAATAGTGGAGCATTATTTTGAGAAATGCTAAACGACAAAAACTCTTGAATGTGTATAAGATGATAGTGTAGAAAAACATGGATATAGACGACTCATTGTTTCTTAATATGAAGAAGTTTTAAATAACTCAGTTTCTTTTATTGTACTTTTCCTTTTTTGTTTGTAGAAGGGTGGTTAGGTGATAAATATCCATGCTTAATTAAGTCTAAAATAGTTCTTTTAGTATAGTCAAAATAAGAATTCTAAATGAAGAAAGAATTATTTCACTTTTTATTTGGCAGTGATGTGTAAAATAACCATGTATCTTACAATCATTACAACTTATATTCAGCTAAATAGTTTATGTAAGGGAATAATAATTGCTACAGAGAAAAATAAAGTGGGCTAGGATGCATAAGGAAGCAGGGGAGATGAGCCCATTTCACAAAAGTCATCAGAGGAGGCTTCTGTGGTGAGGTGCTATTTGAACAGAGACCTGTGAGAAGTAAAGCAAAGGCCACGTGGATATTTGAGAGAAGAAGATTCTAGGCAAAGTTCACAATACTTGCAAAGGCCCTGAGGTAAGCGTTGGCTTCATGTGCCTGAGGGAGAGCCTGAGGCCAGAGTGGCTCCAGGAGAGGGAGAAAGAGGTCAAAGAATTAGCAAGTGGCTAGATCTGGAAGGGTCTTGTGGGTCATGGTTAACACTTCAGCTCATTAGCTGAGCGAGAGGGGAAGCCATCAGAGTGTTTTTAGGATAAGAACGACATGCTCTCACTCAGGCCTCAAAAACATCATCCTGGTTACTATTTTTAAAGCAGATGGTAATAGGGGAAGAGGAGACAGCATGGCGGCCTGTTAGTAGGTCTGAACTCAGGTAGTAGCAGTGAAGGTGAATAGAGATGGTTGGATACTGACTATATTTAGAAAGCAGAGCTGGTAGCTTTAGCTGATGGATTGGATATGGAATGCAAGAGGAATAAAGGAATAATGAATCACTCCTTATTTTATGACCAGGAATTAGGGGTTCAGTTTTAAAAGTATTAGTTTTGAAATGTCTTTGATTAATTCTCCATTATCAAGTTGAAAAATAGATATGAGTATCTGGAGGTCAAGGAAAGGGGTCTAGGAGCAAGATGTTAATTTGGAAGTCATTGACGGCTTTAATGAAAGTTCCCTGTATCTCCATCTAGTTTGAGTGTTGACCCAGAAACCCACACTCCTCCGCAAATACAGAGAGGAGAATCCATAAGCTATTCAGGTAAGTACCCATAGATTCTGATCATTGGCGATTCTGTCCTCTAAAGAGTCTCTGCTCTGAAGAGTTTTCCCTTCTTTCCCTACCACTAAGTTTACCAATTCTGTGGTTCATCCTCTTCAGAGACTAGTTCTAACCCAGCTATTTGAATTTACAAGCAGACCTACTTTGTTTCATAAAGGAGAGTCACACTGGGACTATAATTTTGAATAAGGTGAAAAAAATAAAAATGTGTTCCTTTTCCATTGGCTACTCAAAAGCCAAAGAAACCACTGAGAGAAGCTCATTGCCAATGTCTGAATGGGCAGAACCAAATAACAGGCTCCAGCTCTGTCAGTAATGAGCTGTCTATAAAAAAAAAAATGTGATACTCATCAAATCTTAGGTTTCTCATGAAGCAAAAGAATGAATATGATGACATTACAAGACTGAAATCAACATGTTATTTTCATTATTGCCAGCAATCTCCATGATGTAAAAGTGACTAGCAGAAATACTTTTTGTTAAAATGATAGAAAATTTTCTTATAGATTATGTATAAAGAACACCATGGTGAAAACTGTAATTATGTCTTTGGTTTTCATTTGTTTGGAATGAGTGAGTACTTGTGTTTCTAGTTAAAACCATTACTTGATTCAGCAGTTCTTGAAATTCCCTGGAGAAGGGATGGAACTATAAAAAGTCATTTTCATTACACAGTGTCCTGTAGTTATATCATCAGGTAACGTTGATACAAATGTTAGTTTGGGGGATTACAGAACAAAAGCAACATATTCAAATGAATTCCTATAATATTAAAAACAGATATGGACTGATGTAGCAGGAATTTTACTCTTGTTATGCATTTGAAGTTCTGTTCTACCCTCATAAATCAAAAACTCACCCAAATGATATTTTCAGTATGTGCAAATGTGGATATAAGCACTGTTACTTTTCAATTGTGCAGACTTTCTGAAAACCCATCATCACTGTTGGTGTAATATTTTACGTTGGAAATTCATAAATGATTGGAAATATTAACTAAAATGTTTCTGGTCATCAATTGTTCCAAGTTTTAAGAAAAAATATCACTAACCACAGCTTTCTTTCCTGCTTCAGTTTATTTCTTAGAATAGGAACTAATATCTCTTAATTTCTAGAGAATTTCAGAAAAAGATTGTTGAGCTGGGGACCCGGTTTCAAAAGGATTTTTAAACCATAGAAATAAAAGGACTAGCAATATTTAACTTCTTAAGCTTGGTGATGGTATATGACCTATCATGTTGTACCCTGTATTTTGGGGGAGGCTGGAATATTTCATAATTAGAAAAATATGTGCCAGTAGTTGAGCCATTCAAACAAAAGTGAGTATATAAATGAACGTTTTATAAAAAATTTATAATAATGTCCATAAATTTGTCCACATGTGACATAGCTAGCTCTGTACTCACAATTCATTTTGTAATTCACACCATTTTAGATCATGATTGGCAAATTTGAGGATAACCAACAATTCTGACCATAGAAGAATGTTTGATTTGCCAAAATTAGTTACAACATAGAAAATAGCCTAGTTTGCTATTTTCTCCTGATTAAATTGTATTACCTTACCTAACACCAGTTTGTAATAGCAAAGTCCAATCTGGGAGAAATTCTGGAATTGGGTAATGAGGACCTCTGTAAATCCACACTGCCATAAAATACTGCAATGTTGGCAAAAAAGAGTCAAAATCAAAATTTTCCCATCTCTAGAAATTAACCGAAGGCTTGCAACATTCTGAGGAATATTAATTGAAGAAAAGGTGTTGAACCTTGTTGAGACCAGCAGGGTCAATGGCTTGGCCCTTTCCATTCTCCTCTCACAAACACTGAGCCTTGAAGACCATCAGCTACACCACTGCAGTAGCTGTAAAAGCCGGCAGCCACTGGAGGGGGCAGACCACCACAAAAGTTCCTCAAAAGGTACCAGCTCCCAGAGCAGGGTCACTTTTGTGCTGGCTTGGGGCTTCATTCTGGAAAATCCCCATTTACAGGGAATTGCATTATCTGAACTGATTCAGAGCTTGCTCTACAGGAAAACCCCTATTTCCAAGGTGCTTCTCGAAAATCAAATAAGCAACGATTACTTAATATTGCAGCAGCCTGAACAAATCATATATAGTCCCTTATCAGTGCTTTGTATCTAGTTTTATCTTGCTACATCTTGTACCTAAATATATAAAGAACTCTTAGAACTCATTAATAAAGAAGATGAATAACCCAATCTGAAAATGGGTAAAATAATTGTATAGAAATTTCTCCAAAGAAGATACACAAAAGGCAACAAGCACATGATATGATAATTAACATCATTAGTCCTTAGGTAAATGCAAATGAAACCACAAAGAGATACCATGTCACACCTACTAGAATTGCTACAATCAAAATAGTAGACTGTAACAAGTGCTCGTAAGGAAGCAGAGAAATTAGAACCCTGAGAATGTAAATGTTCCTAAAACAATGTGGCATTTCCTCAAAATATTAAACATGGAATTACCCTATGATCCAGCAATTCCACTTTTAGAAATGAAAACATGTGTCCACATAAAGAACATACAAAGATGTTCTTTACATTATTCATTACAGTGAAAAAATGAGATTAAGCTCAAATGTTCAATGCTAATAAATAAACAGATGTGCTCTATCCACACAATGGAATATTATTCAACACTAAAAAGGAATGAAATATTGATACATGTTAAAACTTGAATAAACCTTAGATAACCTATACTGAATGAGAGAAGGAAGTTAAAAAAGACGGTGTCATTTATTATTTCACTTATTTTAAAAGTCCAAAAATTGCCTAAAGCTATGACACCAGTGAAGGCAAACAAGAAACAAGACAAACATTTAAAAAGAAAATATGAAAACAAAGTGTTTATAGGGTGCTTTATAAAGCTCTAATGTACTCCTGTGGAGGTAGAAGGCCAGAAGAGGCCATGTACACATGCACGGAGGACCGTACGTAAGCCCAGAAAAGACCTTAGGGAGCACCATTCACTCCCCAGGCCCAGCCTGTGTCCCTGCACAAGGAGGAAGTGAAGGCTAAAGCAGACTTCTAAACTGATGTAGTGGAAATGATTTCCCAAGCACACACATAGCCTCTCGGCAAAGGGTGGGAAACTTGCAGGATCGAGCTAATTAAGGAAGCTTCTCCTGTTTTTTTTTTTTTTAGGCTGCACGGCACAAAGGATCTTAGTTCCCTAACCAGGGATCGAACCTGGGCCCCCTGCATTGGGAACGTGGAGTCTTAACCACTGGACTGCCAGGGAAGTCCCATCACCAGTCTTTATCTGACTACTGAGCTAACCAAACCAAGACTTCAGTGGCTGCATACTACAGGACCTATGGCATAATAGAATTAGTCCAGAAAATTTACTAAGCAAACTAGTCACTTCCAACAAAACTAGTAGAAAATCGAGAAAATAGGATTTCCAAAGTCCCATATCATATTACCTAAAATATTCTAGTTTAACAAAAAAATTATGAGGCAGGAAAAGAAATGGGAAAAAAACGACCCCCCCCAAAGCAGTCAATACATATTTTTCTTGAGGAGGTCCAGATGTTTGATGTATTAGACAAAGACCTTAAGTCCCTTATTATAAATATGTAAAAGAACTAAAGGAAATCATATTTTAAAAAATTAAAGGAAAGTACAACAGTGATGACTCACCAAATTGAGAATATCAATAAAAAGATTAAAAAAATGTTTTAAAACATAACCAAATAGAGAGTTTGGAGATGAGAAGAAAAATAACTTAAATTTAAATATTCGCTAGAGGGGGTCAATATCAGATCTGAGCTGCAGAGAAAAGAATTTTCAAAGTAAGAGATAGATCTATAGTTATTCCTCTCCCAATCTGAGATACTAAAAGAGAATGTAAAGAAATAAACAGAGCTGCAGAAATATGTGGATCACCATGGAGAATAACAACATATGTATAATATCAGTCCCAGGGAGAGAGGGAAAGGGAGAGAAAAACCATTTGAAGAAATATATTTTATAACAAGTAAATAAATTGAATTAGTAAGTCAAGATCTTCTCAAAGAGAAAAGTTCATGCCCCGATGGTTTCACTGATGAATTTTAGTAAACATTTAAAGAAGAAATAATATCAATAGCCCACAAGTACTTTCAAAAAATAAAGGAAAAGAAAACTTATAATTCATTCTATGAGGTCAGTGTTATCATGGCACCAAATTAGACAAATCCATCATGAGAAAAGAAAACCAATCCCTTGTGAATACAGACGAAAGATCAGAAACAAGACAAAGATACCCTCTCTTCCTCATCTATTTAACATGTGTTTTGTGGTTGTCCCTCCGATGGTGAGATTTACCACCCTCACATGTTGAGACAGATCACACCCCACACATGTTGTATTAATTCCATATGGCTGCTGTAACAAATTACCACAAACACAGTGGCTTGAAATAAAATATATATTTTTTAGATTTCAGGAGTCTAGAAGACTGAAATCAGTCTCACTGGGAGAAAATCAAGGTGTCAGTAAGGCTGCGCTTCCTCTAGTGGCTACTAGCAGAAGGTCCCTCTCTTGCCTCTTCCAGCTTCCAGTGCCTGCTGGCATTGTTGGCTTGTGGACCTACCATTGCAATTGCTACCTCTGCCTTCACAATGCCTTCTCCTCTGTGTGGGTTTACTATGCCCTTCTGGCTATATCCAGTCTCCCTCTGCCTCTTACTAATAAGGATACTTGTGATATGATGTACCAGGACAACAGTCAGAGATGGCAAAAGTATTGGAATTATGAGACCAGGAATTTAAAACTGCTATGACTGATATAGTAAGAGCCCTAGTGGAAAAAAAAATAGACAACATACAAGAGCAGATGGACAAGGTAAGCAGAGAGAGAAAAGTTCTAAGGAATGATAAAGAAGAAATTCTACAGAAAACAAAAACAATGCAATAGAAATGGAGAATGCCTGTGATGAACTCATTAGTAGACAGATGCAGCCAAGGAAAGAATGCATAAGCTTAAAGATACGACAACAGAAACTTCCAAAACTGAAAAGTAAAAAGAAAAGACTAAAAAAAAAACAGAACAGAGTATCCAAGAACTGTGGAACAACTACAAAAGGTGTAACATATCTGTAATGGGAAGACTAGAAGAAGAGAGAAAGGAACAGAAGAAATATTTGACTCAATAATAACTGACAATTTCCCCTAAATTAACATCAGAGAGCAGGATAAATGCCAAAAACACTATCTACACACATCATACTCAAACTTAAGAATGCGAAAGATAAAGATAAAATCTTGAAAGAAGTCAGAGGGGAAAAATCAACTTACTTATAAAGAAACAAATATTAAAATTATATCCAATTTTTCCTCAGAAACCATGAAAGTAAGAAGGGATTAGAGTGAAATATTTGGAGTGTTGAAAGAAATAATATCGCCAACCTAGAATTCTGTATCCTGATATTATCCTTCAAAAGTGAAGGAGAAATAGACTTTCTCAGACAAATAAAAATTCAGGGAATGTGTTGCCAATGGACTTGGTTTGGAAGAAACGTTAAAAGAAGTTCATCATAGAGAGGGAACATGATATCAGTCAGAAACTCAGCTCTACATAAATAAAGGAAGAGCATCAGAGAGAGAAGAAGTGAAAGTAAAATAAAAACTTTTACTTTTCTTATTCTTAATTGATCAAACAGATAAGAGTTTGTTCAAAATAATAGAAACAATGTATTTAATTATGTATGCTTATGCATAAGTGAAATGACACTAATGATACAAGTGACAGGAGGCGTGAACTAGAAATATTTTGTTATTAGAGGATATTTGCACTCTTCATGAATTAGTGTGGTGTTACTTGAAAGTGGACTTGGAATATTGCAAATATAAATTGCAAACTCTAGGGCAACCACAAGAAAAAGTAAAAAAAAAAAAAAAAGAAAAAGAAGAAATAAGAAAAATAAATACAATTGATATGCTAAGAAAGGAGAAAAACAAATCATAAAAAATGTTTAACTAAAGCCACAAAAGGCAGAAAAAGTGAGGAAGAAAAAAATAGAAACAAAGAATAAGGGAAACAAATAGAAAACAGTAACAAATATGGTAGATATTAACCAACAATATCAACAATCACTTTGAACATCAATGGTCTAAAAACAACAATTAAAAACAGAGATTGGACTTCCCTGGTGGCACAGTGGTTGAGAGTCCGCCTGCCGATGCAGGGGACGTGGGTTCGTGCCCTGGTCTGGGAAGATCCCACATGCTGCGGAGTGGCTGGGCCCGTGAGCCATGGCCGCTGAGCCTGCGTGTCCGGAGCCTCCATGTTGTGCTCCACAACGGGAGGGGCCCCAACAGTGAGAGGCTCACGTACCGCAAAAAAAACAAAAACAAAACCCAAAAAAACAGTGATTGTCAGAGTAGATCAAAAAACAAGTCCCAACTATATGTTATCTATTCAAAATGCACATTAATTATAAGTGCATATATAGATTAAAAATAAAGGGATGGAGAAAAATATACACAGTGAATAGTAATCAAGAGAGCAAAGTTAAATTGATAGAGCAACTTCAGAGCAATGAAAATGATCAGGGGTAAAGAGTGTCATTACATAATGTTGAAGTGGTCAATACTCCAAGAAGATGTAACAATCCTTAATGTGTACTTGTATAACAACAGGGCATCCAAAAAAGTGAGGAAAATGCTTATAGAATTACAAGGAGAAAGAGGTGAATCCACGATTATAGCTGGGAACTTTTTAACGCCCCTTTATTAGAAATAGACCAATCTACCAGGCAGAAAATTGATAAGGATATAGTTGAACTCAATAGCAACATAGATCAACTGGATTTAATTGACATCTATAGACTACTTCATCCAAAAACAAAAGATTACACATTCTTTGCAAGCTGACCTGGTACACTGAACAAAACAGATCACATTTTGTGTCATAAAACAGACCTTAATAAATATAAAAGAATAGAAATAATACAATAGACTATAATGGAATTAAACTAGAAATCAATAACCAAAAGATACCTGGGATAGCCCCAAATACTTGAAGATTAAACAACATACGTATAAATAACACACGGATCAAGAATGATACCTCAAGAGAAATTTTACAATATTATGAAGTAAATGAAGATGAAACACAAATTATCAAAATTCATGAGATGCAGCAAAAGCAGTCATTAGAGAAAAATGTATAGCATTGAATGTATATAGTGTAGAAGAAGAAAGATCTAAAATCAATAATATATGCTTCCACTTTAGGAAACTAGAAGAAACAGCAGAAGAAGGAGGGGGAAGAAAAGCGAGAGGGGAACAGAAAGAAAGGGGAGGGGGAGGAGAGAGAAAAGGAGAAGGGGAAGGGGAAGTGGAAGATAGCAGGAGAAAAGAAATAATAATAACTAGAGCAGAAATTAATAAAATTGAAAACAGGAAATCAATAGAGAAAATCAACAAATCTAAAAGCTGGTTCTTTGAAAAGATCAGAAAAAATTGGTAAGCATCTACCCAGGCTAAGATAAAAAAGAGAGAGGACACCAATAACTAATATCAGAAATGAAAGGTAGGACATCTCTGCAGACCCCATGGACATGAAAAAGATAGTAAAGGGATACTATAAAGAATTCTATACCCACAAGTCTGATAACCTAGACGAAATGGAACAATTCCTTCAAAGACACAAGTTTCAGAAACTCATGCAAGAGGAAATAGACAATCTGATATGTCTATATCTATTAAACAAAGTAAATCAACTTCCCAAACAGAAAGTACCAGGCCCAGCTGGGTTCACTCATAAATTCTAACAAACATTCAAGAAATAAATTTCACTGATTCTCTATAATCTGTTCCAAAGATTCAAGCCGAGGAATACTTTCACTTCCCATACTGTTAATTCATCCAAACATGTCCTTTCTGCTTCTATCCTGTGGTTTTATTTGAAGTTCTTATTTGTGGATGAATGTAAAAGAGAAGGTGATTATGGGAGAACAAAGTTGGAAGAGAGGCATCACACTAGCTATTTTATTATAGCTGCATAATTTTCTCATTGGTGCCTATTATGTGTTGCCATCCAGGCTGCAGGTAATAAATAAAATATCTCTGCATATTCTTCAAACTATCATATTTATATAATCTTAAGCAAAATTGCATACATGATTCTCATCTCAACTCTATAGGTTCTGTATCTCTCAAATTTTGATAATAGGTTGGCCATGAAATCTTAGTTTCATTGCTGTTTTTCTTTATGTCTATGTTAAAGTTGATATTTTATTGGGATGTTTAAAGAGGATACATCAAGACATATGACCAAAGTATGCTTTAAGTTAGAGTTCTTGGTTATCTTAGAATTTAAGATATGGCTCATTCTCTTATAAACCATACATTTCTGTCTCAAAGACCTAGTGTATAAGCTATTCTTAACAATTGTACCCTTATTTCAAGGGAAATATAGGCGCTAAATTTATTTATTTATTTATTTATTTATTTATTTATTTATTTATTTATTGGCTGTATTGGGTCTTCATTGCTGCGTGTGGGCTTTCTCTAGTTGTGTAGAGCAGGGGCTACTCTTTGTTGCGGTGTGTGGGATTCTCATTGCAGTTACTTCTCTTGTTGTGGAGCACGGGCTCTAGGAGCGTGGGCTTCAGCAGCTGTGACATGCGGGCTCAGTAGTTGTGGCATGCAGGCTCTAGAGCGCAGGCTCAGTAGTTGTGGTGCACGGGCTTAGTTGCTCTGCGGCATGTGGGATCTTCCTGGGCCAGGGCTTGAACCCATGTCCCCTGCATTGGCAGGCAGATTCTTAAACACTGTGTCACCAGGGAAGTCCCAGGAGCTAAATTTATAAAGAAATAATGTTATCAGAGCTTTTATAAAGTAAAGAAGTATCTATTAATTTATCTTTTGAGAAAATCCAGGTTTCCATACAGTATAGTATTAATGAAATTATTCACTGTAGTTTGTCTCTATATTCTGGAAAATATTCATTCTTTTAATTTTTGTTCTTAACTTATTGAGTCTCTACCTCCATCTTCCTTTCTGGTATAGTTCTCTATTATACTTACTCTGCTTTACGCTTGGGTTAACTTGCTCTTTCTTCATTTCTTTATTATGCTGAGACCTTCCTGCCAATTTGCAAGGAAGCAATATTCTCTGTTTAATTCTCTTTGAAAGAGAAAAGCAAGCTTCCAAACTAAGAAAGGTCAAGTCAGAATAAAATATTAGTATAGTATTATATTCTAAAGCAATAAACTTAACTATAATTAAGGAACACAGTCAAAAAGCACCTGGAACTATTTCATCTTCAACAGCATGCAAAAGCTATAATTAACTATAACATTACAATAATAAAGTTTGTTTTTTCCTTTTATTGTTGCTGAGATTAAAAATATTAAATAAATTGAGAGAAGACCTAAACGTCACATGTGAGAAAGGGAGTGAAGAGGAGATTTTTCCACAATTTGATCTATCAGCAAAATAAAACATATAGGTACCTGGAATATTATATATAACATCAAAAATTAATAAAAAAATGTAAAAGAACCATATAATAGGCTTTTGTTTTTATGTCCCTTTCTCTAGCTATCAGAGTGAAATCAGCTGTAAGTAATTTATGAGTTATGAGACAAAGCCCTCATTTCATATGTTCAAGGTTGATATACAATATACATTTTGAATGTTTTCAATTATAAACTTTAAAAGGAGAAATATAAATACTAATTCATTTCTTATTCCCTAATTTAAATGTGAAAAAAAATCTCTTCTTTCTTTTCACATTCCAAATTTCCAATTATTTTAAATACTTGATTATTTTTCCTTAAGGAACAAGGATAATTCTATCAGGGCACAATGATCGTTGCTTTTAATTGCTCAGTTACTCTATCCAATGACCCAACTTTGGCTTCAGGTTGCTATAGCAATTAAAGTGGGAAAACTGGGAAGAAAGCCTAATGACTCTTCATTCAATCCATTATATATGGTTACAGAAAACCAAAAAGCTTCCTATGGATTCTGAAACGGATGCATCACCTCTGTAGATAATGAAGTGTTTTGGTGGGAATTTGTGCAAAAACCCGATGTACAATTAGACAAATATGTTCACATATCATGTTTCATTGAAGTTTGTGTGAGCCTTCGTGCTTGTCAATGGGTCCTGATCCTAAATGCGTTTATGCCTGATTAATTGTCAATGTCGGGCAGGAGTTTGCTCATTAGCTCATTGCAGGACCTGTTTTAGATTGCAATGAGCTTCATTTAGAAGTGATATGCTAACTGGTAATAAACTGAATTGAATTTTTATCTTGTGGGAACAGATCCTGTTGAAAAAACATATATGAAAATCTTCCAAGAGCACTGAATAAATTCATATTATTCTCTGTTATGAAATTTGTTGCTTTATTATGCATGCTTCCTTAGTTAAATAAAATCTTTGTGTTTCCTCTTTATTTTATATTTTGTTTCAATCTGTTTTAGTACCCCACCACAGATATACTGATGCATTCAACTAATATCACTTCTACATATAATAAAGCAAATTTGTTTTAACTAACTTTTTAGGTAGAATTCAATTTAAATAGACCACATGTATTGTTAAAAATGTATATTTAAACTGTTAATCAGAACTCCATAAGGAAACGTGCTCAGTGTTTTTCCTTTAAATTCATTAAAATTATTAGAAGACCTAATAGTAGACCTGCTTTATCAATATATGTTGACTGTACGAATGGGATTAAGAAAAAGTCCTTTAAAGCACTGAGGAAGATCACATTAATAGGTATGGCTAAATTAGCTCAAGATAGAGAACTCAGAAATGGGTTATGTCCACAATTATTCCTAATTTTTAAATCATAATTTTTTGTCTTGTGCTTTTTCCTTTTTGCATTAAGCCTGACACTGACTAAATTCTGTGATAAAAAGGATTATCCTCTCAAGAATCACAAGTTAGAAGTTTTCAAAATTATTGAAGCACCACTAAGAATACTTATTTTATTAAGCTCATACCTACATGCTAAAAATAGACTAATTTCACTAAATAATCTAGTAGTTGCTATTCTCATTATTTTATCTAAAGTGAGAGAGTTAAAATAAGAAAATGTGATAAACTACTTTTAATTTGGGGCCCCTTTAAGAGAGAAAAAATTTGTGTCAAGGCATAGAATTTTGTTTTAGAGGAGATCTGCAAATATACTAATTAAGTCAATATTAGAAATAATTATATATATTTAAGCATACATTTGAAATTATCCTCTCTAATCAATACTTATCAGCACTCATAAAAATAAAGATGATGACCATCATTAAATATAATAGCAACTTCCCTTATTTTTTGTCTTTGATACATTGGAGTTTCTACTGAATTATATGATAAAAAGTTAAAGAGAATTCCAATTATTCCACATGTAGAATTAAAAAAAAAACATCTTGAGTAGATTGTGGGAAAGTACCATCCCTACTGGCACTTAGAGGATAATTAAAGCTTTTACACACTCAACTCAGTCATGTGCTTAAAGAAAAAAACTTCTTTTTTAGTGATATTTTACGGTTCTCACAAAGACATAGTGAAGGAAATAATAGAATTTTCTTGTTTGGTTAAAATTTACAAAATAACGCAGATCCTTTCTTGGAAAGGAGAGCATACTTGTCAATGGAAGTATGCATTTGAGGATAGTTTATCCTTAAATGAACGAGAGATTATGTTATTTTTGTCTCTTTTTAAAAATCAATTTCAGGACACAGACTTTTAAATTGTCATAGAAAGATAGGAATACAGGATTCCTGAGAATCTCTTTTTCTCTAAAAATTAGCATTGTTCTCATTATTCAATAATTTAATTTAAGGAGTTCTGTGACTACATTCACCAATGACCAAGGTGAAATTAATTATGTATTAATTTTTTATCACAAGTTAAGATGAATATATATGAAAATATTGCTTTGTGCCTATTTTCAAATACGGGTCACAACAAAAAACTAACAACTTCTATGAAAGTAAAATAAGAATTCGCAACAGAATCTAACATATGATTATTGGAAAATACATCATCAGGAACCTTGGAAATAATAATAGCAGTATGATGTGAATTCCCTCTTCAGAAATATATTATCTTGATTTCTAAAGTAATGAGATCCTTCCATCCTTTCAAAAATTCCCATGAAGGGTATGATGCTCTCTCACCAGTTGAAGTTCAGGTCTCAGTTTACCTGTTCAACCTTCACAACTGCTCTTTCAGAGACCCCCTCATTACAAGTAGTAATTGCTGCTTTCTGAACAGTACACTGGGGATTTTCTCTTCTGTGCCTTTCTTATGAATATCAGGAATAAGTGCTATTTATCTCGAACTTCAAGATCATGTCCACCTACTTTTCTTGGTCCCTTTCAGTTCCACTAGCTTAATGCAGTACTGAGTACTCTTAAGAGACATGATCCCCGTACTGAAATCCCTATGACATTTTTATTGCGCCCATCTTATTTTACATACCTTGCAGGAAAACTATGTGCCTTGAGTACAGTCACAGAATCCTGTAATATTGGAATACATCTTCACTATTAACAGAGAGAAAGCAAACACAGTAATAGCAAACTCCATAATGAGATATGAAAACAATATTTTGTCTAGTGGGAGGAGGGATGGGGAAAACACCTAGGAGTGAAATTGGTGGGTTATTTGATAGGTTTATGTTAACTTTTAAAATTACATGCTGAATTTTTTCAAAATGGCTAAACTGTTGCACATTTTTCACCAGTAACAAATGAGGGCTCTAGTTTCTTCACATTCTTGTTTGCATTTGTTTCTTTTTTTTAAATAAAGAAACCTTTCTGGTAAGAATGAATTTGTATTGTTTCTTTAATTTGCATTTCCCTAATGTGTAATATGTGTGCACTTTTTCATGTGATTACTAGCCATCCACATATCTTCATTGGGAAAACACTTATCCAAATATTTTGCCCATTTTTAAACATTATTATTGTTTTTACTATTATTATTAAGTTGTAAATGTTCTCTATATATTCTGGAAACAAGTCCTTAGAAATATGTGATTAGCAAATATTTTCTTCCAGTTGTATCTTGTCTTTTATTTATTTTTTTTTGATGGCATCTTTCAAAGCTTAATTTTTTTTTTTATTTTGATGAACTCCAATTTATCTCTTTGTTGTTGTTATGGATTGTACTTTTGGTGTCCAAGTGTCTTTCCCTAAGCCAAGGTCACAGAGATTGTCCCCTAAGATTTCTTCTAAAGTATTATGGGATTGGCTCTTATATTAGCTCTGATTCATTTGGGAGTTAGTTGTTGTGTATTGTATGAGGGGACATGAAAGTCTACGTTAATCTTTTGACATGTGAACATCCAACTGTACTACTTATATAAGACTACCCTTCCTCATGAATTGTCTTGATGCATTTGTTGAAAATCAATTTGCCATAGTTGTGTTTGTTCCAGGACTCTCAGTTCTGTAGCATTGATCCATATGTCTATCCTCACACCAATAGCACTGTTTTGCTTACTGTAGCTTTACAGTAATTTTGAAATTGGGAAACATAAGTCCTCCAACTTTATTCTTCTCTTTCAGAATTATTTTAGCTTCTAGATCTTTGCAATTATATATAAATTTTAGGATCAGCTTCTCAGATTTTATAGAAAACTATCATTCTGAGATTTTGATACAGAGTGTGTATAAATGTATAAATCAATTTATAAAAAATTGACATCATGAAAATGTTGATTTTTTCATTCAAAAATATGGAAATCCTCTCCATTTAGGTAAATCCTCTTTAATGTATCAGCAATGTTTTGTAGTTTTCAGTGTATATGTCTTGCTCTTCTCTTGTTAAATTTCTTCTTAAGCATTTTATTATTCTTGATGATTTTGTGAACAAATAGTATTCTTAATTTTAGTTTTGGATCATTTTTTACTAATTTGTTGCCTGTGCTTTTGTTATCATATCTAAAAAATCATTGGCAAATCCAATGTCATAAATTTTTGCCTCTAGGTTTTCTTGTCTCTAGGATTTTTTTAGGTTTTATGTTTAAGTGTTTGATCTATTTTGAGTTAATTTTTGCATATGGTGTAAGGTATAAGTCCAACTTCATTCATTTCCGTGTGGTTATCCAAGTTTGCTAAAGCCATTTATTGAAAAGAATGTCTTATCTCTATTGAATGATCTTGGCACCCTTGTCAAAATCAGTATTTCTGGACTCTTTATTTTATTCCATAGGTTTATATGTCTGTCCTTATGCCAGTACCACATTGTTAGTAACTATACCCTTGAGGTACATTTTGAAATTTGAAAGTGTGATTCCTAAAACTTTGTTCTTTTTCAAGATTGTTTTGGCTATTTGATGTCCCTTGAAATTGCATAGGAATTTTAGGATGGGTTTTTCTATTTCTGCAAAACAATGCCATTGAAATTTTGTCAGAAATTTCATTAAATCTGTAGATTGCTTTGGGTAGTGCTGTCATCTTAACAATATTAAGTCTTCTATTCCATGAACATGAGATGTCTTTTTATTTATTGGTGTCTAATCTTTTAGAATGTTTTGTAGTTTTCAGTGTACAAGTCCTTTGATTCCATGTTTAAATTTATTTCTAAGTATTTTACTCTTTTTGATGCTATTGTAAATGGAATTTTCTTAATTTCCTTTTCTGATTGTTTATTGTTAGTGTATAGAATCACCACTGATTTTTGTGTGTGTGTGTGTTGATTTTATATCCAGCAACTTTGCTGATTTCATTTTATTTATTAAGTTCCAACAGGTTTTTTGTGAAATCTTCATGGTTTTCTACATACCAGATCATGCCATCTGTGAACAGAGATAATTTTTATTTTTAATTTCCAATTTGGGTACCTTATATTTATTTCTCTTGCCTACTTTGACTAGAACTTTCAATAAAAAGTTGAATAGAAGTGACAAATTCAGGCATTCTTGTTTTATTTCTGATCTCAGAGGAAAAAAAAATTGTCTTTCACCATTAAATATGATGTTAGATGTGGGGATTTTATATATAGCTTTTATTGTGTTGAGAATTTTTTTCTTCTATTCCTAGTTTAGTGAGTACTTTTATCAAGAAAGGATATTGAATTGTATCAAATGTTTTTTTGCATTAACAGAGATTATCAAGTATTTTTATTCATTCTTTAAATTATTTTTCTAGTTCCTTAAAGTGTAGTTATGTTATTGATTTGAGATATTTTTTTCTTTTTTAATGCACATATTTACTGTCATGAATTTTCCTCTTAACACTGCTTTTGCTGCATTCCATACAGTTTGGTATGTTGTGTGTTTGCTTGTCTCAAAGTATTTTCTAATTTCCCTTCTTGTTTTTCTTTGACCAATTAGTTCTTTAAAGGTGCTATGTCTAATTTCCACAAATTTGTGAATTTTGCTGCTTTTTAAATTGATTTCTAGCTTCATTCCACTATGATCAGAAGTGATACTTTGTATGGCTTCAATCTTTTAAAATTTATAAAGCCTTTTCTGTTGCCTAACTTATGTTCTATACTGGAGGGTGTCTCATATGCACTTGAGAAAAATGTGTAAACTGTTATTTTGGGGTAGAATGATTGTATGCATCTGTTAGGTCCAATTGGTTTAAGATGTTTTCCAGTCCTCTAATTTCTTATTGATCTTTTGTATCATTGTTCTAATTTTTATTAAAATTGGAAGTACTGATGCTCTACTATTATAAAATTGCCTATTTCTCTCTTCAAACCTGTCAATGTTCCAGCATATATATTTTGGCTATGCTATTTGGTGTATATATGTTTATAGTTGTCATATCTTCTTGGTGAATTGACATTCTTGTCATTATATAATGTCCTTCTTTATCTGTTGTAACACTTTTTGATTTAGACTATTTTGTCTGATATTAGTGTAGCTATTCTTGTATTAGCATTGAATTTCTTTTAACATTCTTTCAGTTTCAAATTATTTGTTTCTTAGATATCAAGTGAGTTTCTTGAATACAGCATATACTTAGATCATGTTTTCCCTCCATTCTGTTAATCTGTGATTTTTGATCAGAGAGTTCAGTCCATTTACATTTAAAGTAAGTACTTATATGGAAGGTCTTCTGCCATTTGCTATGTTTTCTGTATGTTTTAAACTTTTTGGTTCTTTGTTTCCTCCATTATTGTTTTCTTTTACATTTAGTGGATTTTTAGTGATATGTTTGCTTCTCTTTTTATTTTCTTTTGTGTATATTCTACAGATTTTTTATTTGTGGTTACCATGGGGGTTACATATAACATTCTAAAATTGTAATGATTTAATTGTAATTAATACCAACTTAACCTCAACTGCATGCATGACTCCTATAAAGTTCCAACCTTCCCAAATATTATTGATGTCAGCGATTACATATATATAATGTATTTCATATTTGTGTCTTTTAAACCCTGTAGAAAATGAAAAGTGGGTTATAAACCAAAGTTATAATAGTAGTGGCTTTTTTATTTGCCCATGTGTTTACCTTTACCAGAGAACTTTACATCTCCATACTTTTTCAAGTGACTGGTGTCTTTTCCCTGCAACCTAAAGGATTCCATTTACAATTTCTTATAGGGCAGGTCTCGTGGTAATTAACTTTATCACCTTTTTTTTTTTTAATCTGGGAATGTCTTAATTTCTCATTCAGTTTTGAAGGACAGTTTTGCCAGATATAGAATTCTCAGTTGACAGTTCTTTTTTTCTTTTAGTCATATATATATATATCATCCCACTGTCAGAAACTCCAGGTTTCTTATGAGAAATTGGCTAAAAATCTTATTGAGAGTCACTTATACATGTCTTATCAATTTTCTATTGCTGCATTTAAGATTCTGTATTACCTTTGGCTTTCAACAGTTTGATTATAATGTGTCTTGGTTAGGGTCTTTTTCAGTTTATTCTACTTGGAATTTGATTTGTAAATTAATGGATTTCTTCTTATTTGAGAAGACTTTGGTCAGAATTTTGGTCATTTTTTAAGAAATAATGTTTCTTTCCCTTTCTTTCTTCTTCTGGTACTCCTCTTTTGTGTATGTTAGTCAGCTGGATGGTGTTCCACAAGTCCTCTATGCTCTGTTCACTTATTTATTTCTTTTCTGCACCTCAGACTCAGTCATTTCCATTGTCCTATCTTCAAGTTCACCCGTTCATCTGCAAATCTGCTATTGATCCCCTCTAGTGAAGTTTTCATTTTAGTCATTGAAATTTTCAGCTCCAGAATTTCTGTTTGGTTCTCATTTTATAATTTTTATCTGTTTGTTGATATCCTTATTTTATTCATATATTATGTTCTGAATTCTTCTTAGTTCCCTAAGCCTATTTAAAACAGTTGTTTCAAAGTCTTTGTTTGGTAAGTCCACTATCTGGGCTACCTCAGTGATGGTTTCTGCCAATTAATTATTTTGTTCCTTTGAATAAACCAAAACCTATTTCTCTGTATGCCTTATGATTTGTTGTGTTGAAAATTGGTATTTTATTTTTATAATGTTGTAACTCAGATTCTATCCATTCCCTAGGGTTTTCTGTATTTTGCTTTTTGTTATAGCTGTTTTGATCATTGAAGGCAGTTATATTCCATTTATTTCAGGACTTTTCCAAACTACTTTTTCAAAGACTATTCCTTGGTGTATTTACTCACTGTTTTGTTGTTGTTGTTGTTGGTTTAAGCTTGTGCTCAGCAAATGTTTTGACAAAGATTTTCTTGAAAGCCAGGAGCTGAAAGAGAAAAGCAAACAAAGATCTCCAATAATAATAATAATAATAGGACAACCACCTCTCTCAGTCTTTAAAGACTAGCTCTTTGTGGACGTATTCCTTCAGCAATTAGCTAGGTTTGCTGGAGTCTAGAGATCAGCTGAGGTGAAAGCTTAAAGTCTTCTCAGAACTTCTGAGAGTGCATCTTGCCTGGGCATGAATATGACTTTCCAAATTCTCCAGTGTATGCAGTTGCTTTTGAATGTCCTAATTTCCCAAAGAGTCCCACCCTAGTTTTAACTATGGGCTTTAGATGGTCTGTTGTATATCTCTGCCCAGAATCTCTTGTCATAGGTGTCTGTGGATCTGTTGTCCCTTGTAGCTTTTACTGGTGACATCTCCTATCTATGTTCCAAATTATGTGAGACAGAGATGAGCAAGTCACTATTCATGTATCCCCAGTCAGTTTAGAATAAACATACACAGCAATTTGCAAATAACCTCTGCTCTGCTCCCTCCGGTTGAAGGAGGGTGATTGGTAACTAGGCTTCCCTTGCTCATGATCAATATGCTCTGTGCTGTGGAGGGGATGAGGGAATGTAGGGTAAAAACACTATGAAACTGCTTAACATTTTGAAGATGGCTTTTTCTTGATTGAGCATTTGCTTGATTGTTGTAAACCTTTGATTGTGTTCCAGAGCACCTATGAAGTTGATTCACATAATTTCTCTTTATTTGTTGTTGTTGTTTCTGTTTGGAAAAGAAAGCGTGGGGCTTCCTGGTAAGCCATCTTGTAGACATCACTCTCCCAAGGATTCTCATTTAGCTATGTCTAGAAACCTTTTATTTATTCTCTCATTATCTTCTAAGACCTCTAGGAAAGGACCAAAATCTTTATAATCAAGTTCAACATTTCATGACCAACTTCTTTTTCTTTTCATTGTTCTAGATGTTTCAGTGATTACCTAATATTGTATATAGGTTGCCATTTTTAAAATTTCAACAACTATGAATATAAAACACAAAACTTTAATAAGTTCATTAGTTTGTCTTCCTATCAACACATATATAATGGACATTTCTTGGAATTAAGGATATAAGTATTCTTTCTCTGTGCATTACTTGAGTTCAGGTACTAAAATAGTGAGATTTTTATGCAGCTCTTTCAAAATTCTGATTTTTCCCCCCATAATATGCTATTATTTCATTGTGATTTCCATACCAACTTCTGTTTCTCTAATGATTTTAAATACCAGTATTTTATTCTCACTTCTAGAGTATTAATTTTAGAATATTAACTTAGGTATTTGAGAATGGCAATTTTCCAGTTTATTGTGTCTGCTGGTTCTCTTGATGCTGGTACATTTTCTTACCTGGTTTGTATCTTTGAATCATGAGCTCACCTCACCTTCATTTTTTCCCTAAGTGAACTGGATGCCCTGTGTTGTAGAATCATCTTATAGACAGTTTTGTCTTTGTTTCTGCTGGGGTATCCAACTTGAGATATACACATACAAAGCACCCCAAGTTAAAATGAATTCCAGCCTCCCAAGCTGAGTGTGGCATAGATTTAGTGTTTCTATTTCTCATAGAAAATATTTCCACACGGAGCTTTGAAAAGTGAAAGCATATTTTCTTGTACTGTGGGATGGTGGAGCGGATATTTTATTTGCCTTTTTAATGAAGTGAGCAGAACTTCTAGATTCCTAATTTTATGCAGGAGGTCTCAGTTGCAAATCCCTACAACATTTTTCAACCTAAAAGAAGCTCTAATATTTTTTCTCATTTTCTCTTCATTTCTCAAGTTTCAATTTCTATTCCAAACGGTTGAAGGGTATTTCCCATGGGAAGTTCTTTTCATTTCATTGATTAATTACATCTCATAAAAAGCACAAAATTTGTATATGCTCCAGACATAGTTGAATAATGTCAAAATAGAACAGTCAGTAAATACTCACTTTGTGAGATTTTAGATTTTATCCAATGCTGATGAATGAATACAATTCATTTTTTAAATGCTTCAGAAGACACATATGCATTATTCAAAGTATTGTATTTTTCTATACCTAGATACATCTTAGCTTAATACACAAATAAGGGTAATATTTAATATCACTATTTTATAATTTACTTTACTGGCCAATGCATACCTATACACTGGGATGCTCAGAAATAGTTAAAGCATAAGCTTCTTCAATAAGATTCCTAAACTCTTTTATCCCTTATTCTCATTGAAAGTGGTAATATGGCTCCGAAAATTAGGACCTCTTTTTCATGTATTCCATTTACTGAAACAACTTGGAAATTTCACTGTAGTATTTTTCTATTTGTTGTCTTGTGGTATTATATAACATTTAATATTTATTTTAACTGTGTATGTGTGTGTCTGTCCGTATCTCTCTTTCTGTATAGATGGGTACCATAGGTGATAAATATTGAACATCATATTTAGACCTAAATGTCCTACATTGAATATTTCTCCTTACATGAGAGAGTAGGGGATGAGTATTTTGGGGTCATTAGAATTGTCATAAGATGCAGATTGACGGATGATCGAGAAGTTCAGATGCAGAAGTCCCAGGAGATGTCATCTGCATAGGAAGGATTTCATCTCACAAAACTCCCAAGTCCTATCAGCCTTCTATTTTGATCCTCTACTTGATGACTAAACCTTTGGATAGCTCAGTGGTAGAAAAGGATATAATTCCATCTGTAAGATTTTGCCTCACCAAATTTAATTGAAATCTCTTTTTTGTTGATAGGTATGGTTGCTAAGCCTCTAACTGAATGTTTGGAAAACAATTCTACAATTGCCGCATTTGTTGTCGGTAAGAAGAACACAAGGTCAACTAGCTGAATGAACTAACTCCTAAAAGGTATTTAATAAATGTGTGTCTGTCTGTCTGTCTCTCTGTGTAGTTGTGTGTGTATGTGTGTAACAAGATTCTTCTTTATTATTCACTTGCCCAGTGTAAATAGCTCTAGGATAGTGGAATTGTGTATAAGTTGTATTACCAATGCTGAATGTTTTTTAGCTACAATTTGTGTAGGACTTTTACCAAGGGAGACATTCTTTCCCTATCCTTCCAGTAAGAAGAAATGGGCCTGGGGATAAAGAAAGGACAGAAAGAATGCTTCATTTTAATTCTGGGGGACTGGGGGCAGGGGCTGGGGATTTCACACAAACTTGACTTGTCCTAATTGCATATTTTTCTAACTTAGTTTTTTGTCACACTTGTATATAACATAGTCACACTTCACCAACTTCAATCATACTCAGACACACACACATGAACACACAGCCACACACACACACACAATTAAAAGCATAGGTGGTGTCTCTTCACTGTAAATAAGTACTGTGATGCCCCAATTGTCACAATTCTTAAAATAATAACTTGGGACCCTAACTCTGTATTCTCCACTTTTCCTTCCTCTCTTCCCTCAAGGGGTTTGACAGACTAATTTTTTTAACTTGGAAACGCAGTAATAATTTGAGTCTCCATTACAAACATCTTTTAAAATGTGCTAAGGTGGTGAGACTCTTGGGTGTGTTTTGTGAACATGTTTTGGTGTGACTGATTTTTGGTTTTCTCTTATAGTTTATAGCATCTCTGACTGAGTTTCAGGCAGATTTTTCCATTATGCACCAACACCCATTACTGGTTTTTACTCTACTTTTAGAAGAAATATGATTTCCCACTAAGGGGCTTTTTTCTTCATAGTCTGTACTTCAGGAGATTGAGGCCAAGTATGTGCTGTCCAGTATGTGGATCTAGATGTGCGGATAGCAAAACAGTTTCCCTTCCAAAGAATTCTTTCTATAAACCGTAGCTTTGTAGATTTGGCTCTCGCAGGGAACAATATCCGAGGTAAGATAATTCGGCCTTTACAGCCAGTGTGGGAAGCTGAACCAGTCTCACTCTTCAGGTAAGCAGTACATGAAACCCACCTGGGGATCTTGGGAAAGTCTGTTCCACACTCCCTCTATGCTCCGTTTTGTTTTGCTTCTACCGCTGCCAAACCCCCGTGAACTCCAGAGGACATACAATCTTTCCAGGTTCCCCACCTGTAATGAAACAGACAAGTGTAAGAGCCCCATTAAAAGAGCTCAAGTACAATGGCTCTTCAACCATTACGTTTAAACCAGTTGAAAACCCAGTTAAACAGTCTCATCAGAGCTGGTCGCTGAACCACAAATCAGGAAGAAATTTTTTTCCCTCATAAATGCCATTCCATAGATATGCTCTTGGATGCTGTCAAATATAAACTATCAAAGGAAAACAAGGCAATAGCATGTGCTTGGCAATGATCGTCCCTTGGGCTCATTTTATACCCACGTATCAATACGAGAGCCTTTTATAGCAATGTTTCCCTGGCTGGTCTCCATCCATCCTTTCCCCTAGCTGCCCAGGACTGGGGCACTGGTCCATGGACACTGCCACACAATTACTGGAGTATAATTCCAATCAAATCGCTTTTTATAATTTTAAGGAAAGTTAGATATCAGAAATACAAGCTGTGAGGCCAGGTTTATGTTCATATAGACTTTTAAAAGTGTAAGGTTTCAAGGATGGTTTTATAGGAATCATTAACTTTTTAAAAGGCACCCGTTTCCTTCTGTCATTAATGACATGCGTAACAGTTTAATGTAATGCTACTTTTAATTATCACAGCCCTTTCTTTTAAATATCAAATTTCCCTCTCTCAACTGTCCTGCGTTCTCTTTAGATTCTCGTCTGTCACTGTAAATGCCATCACTTTATTCCTCCTTTAGATGCAGTGACAGACCCACTCTTATCCCAAGCTTTATCTCTTTTTCTATCCTTTATTGTACTACAAAGATCCCTTTTTCATAGTTTACAGCTGTATCCGCTTTCCACACGTGGCAAATGATTGCCTCGGTAAAGGTATTTTCTGTTTCAATCTTACATTTTCCCAAGGGAGAACAAAAGGGACAAGCTTTCTGAAGTTGGTTTCACTGAGAAAATTGTTTAGAATTGCCTCATTCCTCAGCAGATTAACGAATGCATACAATCCCAGCTTAAGTGCTATTGTACTGCACAATTTGTCCATTATACTTTGTCCTTTCCATTTAGAAAACCCCTCACCAATTAAAGTAATACAGCCTTCCAATACCTGCTCCCAATTAAATCTGAGCTGTATTACCTGCCCCGATGCAGCTGGTCACAGATTCCTACCACTTACCCACATTCATTAGGGCTGTTCATTATCAAGGGGATGGTGGCAGGAATTCAAGCCATGGCCTTTCTTTTAGGGCTCACCAAAATTATCAGCTTTCCACCCAAGGCCCCAATAAGGACAGGATTAAGGGGAAGGAGAGGGAATTCATACAGTAGCAAACTTTCATTGTTTCTGCTTCGCTCCTGTCCCTAACACATCAAAAAGATACAGTCCAGGTACAAAAGAACACTCAATTAAAGGATCACTTTTCCCTCACTCTCCAGCCTGAAGCACACCCCACCTCTCAGCTTTGTTCCTCTGTCTTTCCTGCCCTTCCCCTTCAAGCTCTGTCTCCAAGACCACGGTGAGAACCGTCAAGAAATGCTCTGAAAGTGAGCAAGAAGCCCACTTACTGCGAGCTCTGTCATTGAAGAGCAGGGTTTCCTAGCTTCAGGCTGGACTCCGGTTTTGAGAAGTGTCATTTTTCTATCCAAGGCTTAGAGGGAGCCTGAAAGGGAGGAAGGTATGGATGATGGGGAGGTGCTGGGAGCCGTGACTTAATTGCTTACGTGGCATGATGGTATGAGTGGGGTCTCCCAGATAAATTTAATCTGCTAATAACAATAAAGAGACATCTACAACGAGCACTCTGTACTTTCATTTAAAGAAGGAAATATGGCTGTTAACTCCCTGGAAACTCCTGCAGTTCTCTGTCGTAATTATTAATCAGAAAAAAAAAATCAAGTTACGGGGCATGCCACAAATGGGAAAAGATCACTGATTAAAAGGGAACAGTGAATTAAAAAACACTAGGGAGAAAGCACAAGCTAGCTGCCGGGCGTAGCAAAATTCAGGTCCTGAGACTGTTGACAAAATAAATGTCATAAAGTCTCGATTAAGAAGGGCTCCGTTAGCCCTGAAGAGACCAGACCCGATGGGTGAAACAGGCACTGGTGGTCCTCTGGGGAGTGAAGGGGATCCAAAGCCAATTCCACTCGTCTCATCTGGAAGGAAGAGACTGAGGTCCTGCATTAAAATGTCCCTTTTAAAACATTTCATTAAGAGATGGAATTAATATACATCCTCTCCTGAATGCTGGAATAATCACCCATCCGTTAGTAACATTTTTAAAGGGACTTCAATGACCCCCATACCTCTAGTGAGCAGGCGTTGTGGGGAAATCCTGATCCTAGGGAAACTCTGGACATTCACAAAGGAACAGATAGATGTTGGGTGTATAATCAGTGAAAATCCATCTTAAGCAATCTTGGGATCAACTTTACTATAAGTCTCTATTATATACATACAAATCTTATCAATGAACAGCACTGTATGCCTATCCATGGCTTTTTTTTTTTCTTGAGGGGGGAGGTTGTATATTAGTGTTTTCCTCTCAATTAACTTCCAGGCAATTTTCCCAGCTAAACGCATAACATCTTTGGCAAGATGCCAAACAAAACCTTAAGACCCAACACTAAATTCTGCACTTATACAGGGAGCTTAGATTTTCATGCGGTGAACTGGAAGCATGCCAGCAACTCCCACTATAAACCCAGCAGTGGGAAAGCTATATATTTTTTTTATCAAGAAACTCTACTTTAGACTTCCAAGACCACTTGAAAATTGCACTATTTTAATGTGCCTTTTAGACAAAATAAAAGAAAGATTTAACCTGCTATTAAATTAACCCAATTAGCTATTTATTCCATGTAACCTTACACTCTGGAGGATGTTAAATCAAAGATACTGGCAGGGAGTGAATTTTTTTAGTTAATTATGGAAATTACAAGATGCATTCTAGACAATAAGTTCTTATGCCTTTTTCCTTATCCTTTTCGCTTTCGTGATTATTAGAATGCTTTTTAATATTTTTCCTTTTTTATATATGAAATGGAGTACCCAGGACACAATGGGGCTGAGGGACCAAGGAGGAGTGGCTGGGGAAATTAACAAGAAAAGGAAAGCTAGTCAAATAGAAATGTATACAACAGTCATTCCTTGCAAGGCTTGCCATCAATCCCTCAAACTTCGCTTTTTTGGTGCGCTTTTATTTGTACGTTCCATTCAACACATGTGTTCTTCCAATAATGTAGTGCTTTTCTAAGGACTCACTGCAGCTGGGCTGCTTTGGGTCTCAGTCAGTCTTTCTTGATGTTAAATTTAGAACCAAACTCTAGGAGTTTGAGTTCATGTCCAGTGGGATCCACAAGTTGAGGTAAAAAACACTTTTGAGAACTTGTATAGTGTCTGATAAACCTCTTTTAGCACTAGAAAGCCTTTGGAAAACAACATTTTGAGGATTTAAGAGGCAATGAACCAGAAACATATGGATTAAGTTTCCCCTGAAATACTCAAGGGTTTAAAAATTAAGAGAGAAATGCTTGGCCAAACAAATCTTGCCAAACCAAAAAAATTTGCAAGACAGTCCAAGATAGTTTGCCAAACCCAAAGTGCTGATGAACTCTCTTTCCTTAATATTAACCTTTACTATTATTTAAAAAATTTTTTTGCTTGACAAATCTGGAGTTTTAAACACGTCTGGAGGGGGTTCAGAGAACAGCCGTTCACATCAAAGTGATTTTGCAATTTCAAAAACAAATCATAAATCACAACCAAACAACACTGTGAATTTGTCTACATAAATTTGAGAGCCAGGCTAGTTTGGCCATGTACAGGCACACAGTTGCACCCATGGCAGGGGGCCCAATGTCTGTTAAGCAGGTCAAGGGCTCTCAGAGGTGGGAGGACTCTGGCTGGAGAGAACCTGGAAGCACTTATGCAATGGACTATGGCACCAACTTCAACCAACTAGGCACAAGACAGATGGTTGGTACCAGTGGAGGGTTTAATATAAAAATATGCAGAAAGATGACCTCCTACGTCACCTCATTCAGTTTTGTCACTTGAGGGCTTTGAAATCTGCCTAAGAAGCTATTAGGAAACTATTGATCCCCAAAGAATTCTTAACGTTTATTTTTAGTTGTCAACAGCTTCAGGAATCGACTCAGTGGCTAGTTCTACATCTCTGACCCTCTGTAAGTGTTAGCAGCACCATGAGACTCTCAGTGCACAAAACAACTACAACAAAATAGCCTAAGGAGGAAATAAACGATCTCAACCATCTTTTCCCCTGTCTTTTCTGAGATTTATTATCTGTTCTCTCAAATCACGTTGGAAGAAGGCAGATTCAGTGCTGCTTATGGGCAGCACTGGTATTGGAAGAAGCAGAAGGAGCCTGGACTTGAAACTAAGGACAGCAGAGGCAAAGAATAAATAAAAGAAAAAGAAAGGCAGAGGGGCAATGAAAGGATGAAAGACAGAACAGAAAAAAAAAGCAAAAGAAAGTAAAGAAGAAAGGAAGGAAGGAAGGAAGAGAGGCAGCCAGCACACATGTAGTATTAAGGAAAAGGAGACTACAGTCAATTTGATAAACACTTGCTATACATTTTGTCACATAGAATTTATTTGACTCTGATTTAGTTTGGCATTTAACTACCATTCTTCAAGCAAGTCAATTATAGTTCCACATAATATGATGGTGATAGAGCTGGTAGTAATAGTAGTGAAAAGATATAGATCAGCATTTAGAAACTTTAAAACTGTCTCTAGGATAGAAGGGACAGTTGGATGTGGAAAAACTTCCTTTAAATATTTCGGAAGAGCCATGAGGGTCATTTGACATTTTAAGACCCATTTAAAGATATGGCAGGAGTTAACTAGTTGACTATGGAGAACTGATATTAAAGAAAAAAAATGTATTCATGCTGCTAAAACACCCCCAAATCCCTGCAAAACTCTGGATTATCTATGCAATAACTGTGGTCTATACGGTTTATTCTACATGAGAGGCTTTTGTGCCCACAGAATGGAGTGACTACAACAAAAGATCTTATACTATTGATAGAAGGGTAAATTAATTTTTGTTTGAAACTCTTGGAAAAATGGAAGAGAAGTAATTTTGTTAGTGTATGAATTTCTTAAATGTGTATTAATGAGTCAACTGGCAATTGAGAAATCGCTTAACATATAATTTTTTTCTATCTCCTAACTAGAAAAAAATTTTTTTTCATCCATAAGGGCAGTCTAAGAAGATTGGGCATGATTCATACTGCATCTTATTACCCCCCTTAATTTGTATCTATTTATATAAAAATTAGCATAATTTGACTTAAAACTTCTATTACTTTGTAAAAGAGTTATTTCACATATTTCTCACCACAAGCAGCAGCAGGCTTTTAGAAAGAATTTTCTGCTGGGAAGTAGTCTAAGCTTGTGTTTATACATAACTTCACTCTAATCTGTACAATCCAAAATTGCAGGGAGACAGACTAGGAAAAAAACTATTTGCTCAAGATTCTTTGTAAGGATTTTAAGAAATATCATTGTTTTTTTTTTTTTTAAAAAAAAGGTAATCTGATTTTAAGCACACTTGCTTTGATGTAAAATGCATTTTTTAAAGGACCAGATCAAGCTTCTTTTGGACGTAGAAGAGGGCCTGCTTGCCCACTACAGATGGGGCCATCCTTAGAAGCTGAATGTGCTAATTTCCACCCAGCCCAGCAGGTACAGTGAAGTCCCGTGAGGCAGAGAGGTGTAGCATGCACGTCTTTGTCTGTGAATTGCTAGAAAGCAGGGATTACCTTTCTTAGGCATGAAAGCCGTTGTGCAACATCTAAATAAATAAATAAATACATAAAACCTGGAAGCCTTTTGCGTCTGGAATTAAGAGTCAGCATCCCAGGTGGGGAGGCAATGTCAGAAAGCCCAAATCAGAATGTTTGATAAAGGTAAATGAAGGGTGACATGTCGTTCCAAAATCCAGCCACAATCAGAAACTAGAGAGGAGGCATTACCTCAACTTGAATCAGAATCCAAAGTCAGGGTCAACAGGCACATGAAGGGGCAAGCCAAGGAGTCCACCTGGGGCAGGGCATGGGGACAGTAGACCGCAAGCCATGGGCCCAGGGCTCCTCAGGCTTTTTAGAGAGAAGGAGTGAAAGAGAAGGAAAAAGCAGAGATAAAAAGGCAGCCCGGAAACCAGGGCTGGAGGTGGGGTCAGCAGGTTACGGTGCCCTCATCCGTCAAGGTCCACACCTGGCAGCCAGGCCCTGGACCCCGGCAGGCTTCGAGTGAAGCAGGGGGAAACCTCCTACAGAGAACGGAGCAGTAAATAATATAGATCAACTTAGGCTGCTGTTTGCTTATTCAGAATCTAGTCCTTAAGAAAAGGCTGCTAACTACAAGGAAAATGCTCCTTGCTCCGAGGAGGGCAGTTTATTTCTGTACAACAGTTACTTCTGAAAAGCCAAGATTTCTTTGCACTGTGGAGAAAAGCTATTGTGAAATATGCTTGATTTAAAGACCTCCTGCTCCCGTCTTTGACCTGATCTTTCTGCTCTTTTATTGATTCAGGTCTCAGTGTCTAAACATAATCTTGTCTTTTTCAGCAGAGTTCAAAGCAGAGGAGATGTTATCTCATCAGTTTTCATAATTTCCATATGACTCACCATCTGGCTCTTAGTGTGTGCCGCGTCCCTCCCACTATAGCGCTCAGCTCTGCACATCCCAGCCACACCTGTAGCTCCTTCTCGGACTCAGTCTCATGTGCCTCCTCTCAGCCTGGACAGCTCTTCTCTCCTTGGTTATGGTGTAAATATTTACAGACACCCAACCGCGTGTTTAATCTGTGCTAGGAACTGATAGAACAATAAGGTGACCTCTGGGGCCTGCCTGTTACTAATGGTACCGAACTTGACCCACCAAGACTCATTTCTGCTTTCCTCTGGGAAACCTCCTCTGCTGACAAATTCTGAATTTGTCACCTCTTTCTAAGGGCCACCACACGAAAAATGCTACGTATTTAGCACCATCTCACCAGAGTCTGTATTTTAATTTCCTGCATATCTCACCACTAGGGGATAAGCTATACCCACCATATCTTACTGGCACCAGGGTTTTGTGCGCTGTAGTTATTCATTTCCGACAGCTGTTTGTTCAATGGTTGGTTGATGGATAGATGGACAGATGGTTGGATGGATGGATGGATGGATGACTATTTGGATATAAACAATTTGTATTATGCTATATTTGTTCCTTGAGTTCACTGTGCACTGTCCATCACTGTTCAAGACAATAACTGCATTACTTTCCTGCTTCAATCTAGAATTAATGACTTTTAAATTTAAGCTGTACTTACCTATCAAACAACAAATAGAATAATTCCTCATGTGTTTTGTCATAGAACTACTCACTATAAACATTACTGCCTACATAGTGGTTTTCTGGTACCGCACTAAACTTTTTTGTGATGTAATGGTGCATATTTGTCAAGCTAACAATACAGTATTAACTTAATAATTAACAAAGTTGTGATTGTCAAAAGAGGGTCTGAATTGTGATTTGATGTATTTCTTATATGTTTAAGAAAATATTTTTGTACAAAAAGTTCAGTTAATATGTCTCCAATTTTCTTTGATTATGCAAAGTTATTGAATCTGAATTATCAATTTACATATCTTTAACTTTCTTTTAGAGATACTTCAAAACGAATACATGACTATCTTTATACACGTAAAATTCACATGTAGTTGATATTCATATTTTAGTGCATCCTATGTGGAAAATGGAAGTTTGCTCTATCATGTTTTGACAATTTAAAAAATTCGTTTCTCCATCCAAAAAACCCTTGATACAGTAGGCTGATTCTGGCACAGGTATCATAACTCAGAAATGTGTAAAAAAATGCTCAGAGAAAGCCATAGCTAATATCACCGTCCTAACACATTTGATATAGATATAGTATCGCCGAGCTCATTATAGCAGACCCTATACTATAATTATATTACACACATTTTAAATTATCGTTATAATTTAAGTCTGCAATTTTGTTTGGGGCTTAGATTTTCCATATTTGTTCACACATGTGAATCATTTAAATTGTTGAAGTAGAATCTGTTTAGCTGTTTTGAATTATATGAATGAAAGAAAAAATACTTTCTCTTCAAAGCAAATTAAGATATTTGAGGAGTCAAGTGAGACTGTCTGAATTTATAAGCTTGAAAATTTTGGAGTCAATGTGAATTTTAAAATATTTCCTAATTTCCCTCAAACACAATTTAAAATTACAAATGAACTAATTCTTTGGTATAAATGAGATGAAATTATCAGTTTATGTAATCATTTTAATTTCACTATACCAACAATATTGAAGCTAAAATTGACATCATAAATGATTAAATAATTTTAGATTTCCTTTTAGTTTTCATACTATTTTGGTGTATATCAGTACATGATTTAAAAAAAATTAACATAGGACAGGACATTCAGAGGTAAAAACTAAATAATCTCTATTATTGTTCCATAAATGGAACAATAATACTTCAATAGTAAAAAAAAATTCTTATTTCTAACAACAGGAAATGGAAATGTGAAGAATAAAATATATTACTTTGCTTTTTGTATATTCGACAGACTAATGTCGTCTTTTACTACAGAGCTGTAGTAATAGTCCAATTTTAAGGTTGTTTCTGTATAAATATATAAAAATGCAAAAGCCAAAGTTTACTCATCATTAATTTACCCTAAACAGATTCAGTGTCTGTTACTGGTAGGTGGAGTTTTTAATTGGAGACCTGGATACCATCAGTCCTTGAGACCATGCATTGATATATTCATACTTTATGGAGAAACTTGGCAAAAATTCCAGATAAACAGAAGAGTTTTAGGCTAAGATTTTAAGGAATGGAGACCACTATCACCCTGTCTAAAACTGACCTGAAGTATAAGCTTTCAGATAATGTGAAAAATCACTTAGTCTGTGTCAACTCTCACCTTACTTTGTGTTTTAAATTTCATAATACAATAATTCTCGTATTGTTTTTTCTTTCCTGTAAACATTTATCTTTGGAAGTTAACAGAGACAGAACGATCAGCCAGAATTTTTACTCTTGATCATGTATTTCGGGTTATAATAAAACTCAACATGTTAAAATGTGTTTTCTTGATATTTATAAAACAGCGGCAACAACAAAGGGCACTCGTTTATGAAACCCCAAAGACTCACAGTAGTAGCAGCAACTTTCAGGTTCTCATTCAGCACGAGCCCTTGTCTCACCTGGACCAGGTCAAGCAGGGGTGGCTACATGAGCTCCCAGACGCTGGCCAGCGGCTTCAGGAAGAGCTAGGGCTACAGCTGCAGGTCCAGACACTTGGGAGAGGGAAGACGGGGGAAAAGTCAGACAGGACTGCAGAGACGAGATCTTCACAATTGGCATCCTGAACTTACTGCTTAACCTTTTCTTCTGTATTAGTAAAGAAACTTCATTAAATGTCTCAGAGACGATAGGACACATTTTCCTCTCCTAAACACTCCAACTAGCCAGAGGCCCACAGAGTTCTCATTATTGTTAACAAGGCAGGAAGGAAGGAAAGCCCTGTGTGGAGAGCTCTGACATTAATACCCATTCGGAAATCCTCTGACCCAAATATAAGCAGACCTACCAGGTATAGTGGACCAACATCGTTAGGAAAAATGTTGTACATTGCATGTCATAATGGAGATTCAAATACAACCTGTGAAGCGGTTAATTTAGATTTAAAACTAGAATTCTGAGGGAAGATTAACCTTAGGCAACTAGCACAGATAGTAAGTTTCCGTAACAGTATAAATTACTGCATGACATCCTCACATAGGGATTATATCGCCATTTAAAATTTTAGCTCACTCTATTTTGAAATGTATTTTAGCACAGTTATGGGTAAATAAAATTGCCATTTTTGCCCTCAACGTTGCATTTCAACTAAACAGCCTTCTAACTCCTCTGGAGATTTTGTAATTTAAGTGAATTTCACTGTTCAATCTTTAATAAAATAAAGAATATTGAAATCATTTGAAATATTTATTGAAATATTTGAAATATTCATTGAAATAGTTGAAATATTGAAATGCTTGTTAATTCCTAATTTGCTATAAAATTTTTTATTTCTATCTCCCAAGCTTTGAAATGTATCCTCTAATTTTCAGTTTTAACTTAAATATATGTAATGTCAAGTGGGTTTTTAAAAAACTGTCATGACATTATTGTATTTATAAGCTGAAGTCCCAATGTTCCAACTGCTATTTAAGCATTAAAATGTAAGCAGAAATTTTAGTGTTTTAAAAATTTCTTCATTGTAATTTTGTAATCCCTTCACACTCTCTTACGAGCCATCTTTCCTTGGTGAGACAGGAGTTGGCAGCGCTTTTAATCTGGTTATTGTTTCGGCACATTTCCATGATACTTCAGGCATTACTTAGTGTCTGTGTGTAGAATGTGGTAGAGTCGTCACTTAGGTTTTGTCAATGAAAATATTTTGCCTGTGTAATGGTGATGTGATGAGAAATATTAATTGTTGTCAACAAGAGAGAATATCAGCAAATTTAATAATGTGGTTACCATTTATAAAGTCGCTTGTGATTAAAATAAAACTGCAATTTAATTTTTTCTAGTGGTTGGTAAAGCAGAGTAATCTAGAGCAGATTTGGCTTGTGAAACTGAGAAACCAAATTTTAAATTTTCTTTAATTTTAATTACTCTCTATTTATATTTAAATACCAACTGGTCTAGAGCCAGACCCCATGCATTTGAAACCTGATTCCATCTGTTGCTGTGTGATTGGAAGAAGTTGCATTCCCTGAGCCCCAGTCCATATATCTGTGAAATGGGATAATAATACCTACCACATAGGTTTGTTACGAGGATTAAGTAAGATGCCAGTCCTTAAAACAGGGCCCAGCGTGTGTTAGGCACTCAATAAATGTTAGCTATTAATATCATATAGGTTTGTATTTTGCATTTCACAGCAGTCAGCCCAGCTTAGCTATGATTTTCTTAGGTCGTCACCTAAGATAAATGGAATATAATTGTAGCTAAACCAACCAATGGGTTGGGATTCAGCCTTTACTTATCACATAAGTAAGTGAGGAATCCTTGAGCTTTCTCTGGTAAAGGGATATAAATGACAGACCATCAGCCTGTCAGGTGGAAATAGCAACGTATGTTTAAAAGATATGTTCAATCTGCTTCAAAAATACTATTTTGTGTGAATTTGACTATCTGGAGGTCTGTATGTGAAAACAAAACCATAAAATATTTTAAAAAATCATTTTGTATTTATTGCAGAAAATACACTGCTTTTATATTTACTGTATACCTAGTGGTCCTCAGGATATTAAAATTAAGAAAAATATAGTGTTTAAAGTAATTTGTATCTTTATACTTTTGGACATTTAAGTACTAATATTAACAAATCTATAACTCATATGACACTTTTCTTTCCTCAAGGAATAGGGATAAGCTTAACTAGCTAGCACCTCCCATAGTCAAAATTAAGATTTGCGTTTTAATGAATAAAACTCTAGACAGAGGCAACCTCTGAAACTAAGCAAGGGAGAAGGAAAGTTAATAGAACCACACAGTGATTTTCTTTATTGTCCTATTTTTGATTGTTATGATGTTAAATTATTTCAAAGTAGAATATGTGAAATACTAAATTGCATACAATAAATTCTTCATGGAAAGTTTGATCCTGAGTTGAGATAAGAAAATTTGGGGTATGAAAGCAAAAATCTGTTCATGATGTGTTCAGAATGGAACGGGGCTTAGCCTGATAGGTGTTTCTCAGTCAGTCTGGTCTATTACAAAAAGCTTTCAGAAGTATGTTGAAAGTGGGAATTTTCATCCCCTTCCAAAATGATATTTTCATGCTGAGTTTAGGTTGTTTGAAAATGACCATCAAAAGGCAATGTGAAGGAAGACAAATATCTGATATCATCATTAACAAATATTTGCTGAATACTGAACATCCATAATGTACAGTGTGGGGGGCTTTCAAAGCAGGGGGAAGATGTGGTTCTTTCCCCTTAAAGCTGGTGCGCTTAAATTTGATCCATGAAAACCTGATCATCACATCCAGAAACCCTTGAAATTATTATGCAAACTTAGGTGTGTGAGTGCATATGCACTTTTATGTGGGTGTGGAGCACGAGTAGTGTAAATTATGAGAATATCCACATTTTTTGTTAGATCCTCAAAGTATTCCGTGACTATAAAAAAGTTAGCCATTGATCTCCTTGGATCACATCTAAATGGTAGCTACGAAAAGCCCAAGTATGAATCTGAACCTGCTTTTCATTACGATGTTACTATGCTGAATAGTCTTAGATATGGGGGTTCTTATGCAGCCCAGCATCCTTAGTGATTACTCGCATTAAGCCTGGCTTAAGCCCTGTGAAGTTAGTGATAACCTGAGCTGCATCTCACTGCCTGTTCAACTTCCTTCAGACAACCAAGAGGATGTTTGTTTTGCCCTGAAGTCTAGGACAGCGAGTTAGACTGTGCTATAAATTAGTGATTTTCCTTTTTTTTTTGATATTCACATAACACCTAAAATTTTGAACTATCTGTGTACCCTCTAGCATATAACAAGTAGATATGCAGAATATTTTCTCATCAATCTAAATATTTTCAAAGCATGTAATTTCTGGTCTATTGTAAATACTGACATTTACAAATGAAAGTGCTGTGCCACTCTTTAAAATGTATCCAATGAAATGTAAATACCATAGGGATTTCCTTTGGACCATCATCCATTTAGAAAAATACATGCGGGGATGGTGGTGGGATGAATTGGGAGACTGGATTGACATATATAAACTAATATGTACAAAATGGATAACTAATAAGAACCTGCTGTATAAAAAAATAAATGAAACAAAATTCAAAACAAAATATGCACAGGATGTTATTGAATAGTCAGGAATTTTATAATGTTTCTTTCTCTTCTTGAACTCAATTTCCATTCCATTCCCATTAAAGAAGTTTATCCTACTGTAATATATTTTGGGGCTTAGAAATCTTTTATTGATCATGGAATCTTGCAATAAAAGAATGTATGTAATTGAAATTCTAAAAGTAGAATTCTGTGACCACAACAATTTATAATTGTCTCTCTGGATGAAGTTATCATTATAAATCTATTTAGTACACAGTTGATGAAAATGATATAAACATATTACAAGACTGACAGCCAAAGCATGCAGCTTTGCAATGAGTTAACGTGGGCGGCTCACCCTGGAGTATTTCCTTCAGAGGCCTATTTGCGTAGCTCTCGTAGGACCCTCCCCTTAAAGTGATGTACTTTTTGACAGTAGCACAGGTAAAAATGCAAGAAAAATCCTTTACAAAATTACTATGACTTTTTCTCCATTCTGTAATATGCCCAAATTCAAGAATACCAAGGAGTCCACTTCACTGACAACAATATTTTATATGCTCCCTTTGTTTAGCATCTCAGAATAATGAGCTACAGTGCAATGATGGCTAGGCAAGAAGTATGCTTGATTTTGTAAAGCGAGGGAAGATTGGTTGTGGCAAAAGCGTCTCATCTTAAGGAAAAGAATGGAGGAAATTAGAAAAGAAACTAATTTGAAGAAGGCCTTTAGAGTCTCTTGCAAATTCTAAGACTCCTGGTGATATATCCATAAAATAAGGTCTCCATCGAATTACCTCTCCCTGTGTACACCCCCCCCCATGTTGCTACTTGCTCTCCCATTGAATCCTGGCTGTCCTTTTCCCTTGTTTAAACAATAGAAAGTCATTAAACTAACATTGTGTGGGTTCTGGGGTCGAGACTTTGAGAGGCCTTGCAGATTCTCCTTGGACACTCCTGGGAACATGAGTTCAGCATGCCATACGGGGTTAGTGAGCTTATGGGTGACTGACGGGCACATGGAGAACAGAACAGCCTGCACCAGTTGTCAGGCATTGAGTGAGGCCATCCTGAACCTTTAAGCCAAGTTGACGTCCAACTGAAGGCAGGGAAACGTCACAATTGCCCACCCGCCAAATCATGAAGACTTATAATTCATTGTTGTATTAAGTCACTAAGATTTGTGATGGCTTGCAAAGCTGAAATAACGAACTGATACACTGTCAACTTGTAAGACATCCTCTAAAATTTTAGGTATATTTTTATTTAAAGTGATAGTCCCTCCCAAGGAAATAAATGAAGTTGTTTTATCTTCACAAGTGAAATAAAAGCTGTTCCGGATTTTTGGTTAAAAAATATGTCTTAACAATGAAAAGCTCTGTAAAAAGATCTTATTTTTTAAAAAAAAATTCTAAAATAAATTGATATAAATGTCTAAAGCCAGGCTTTGAACACATGGAAACACATCACATACACAGGTGTGTACACACACACAGACACACACACACACACCCTCCCATAAAGTCAATTAGAAATCAGTCAGATTCAATTTAAAGTATTGAAGTCAGGAGGAATTCCTGCCTATAAAAGAGCAGAGTCTGGCTCATAATATGTATATAAGAACATTACCGGGAATAATCAAATGAGTTATTTTATTGTGTGAATAAGATCGACCACTTCTAACAAAAATGACATTGATTTGGGAATTTGGGACACAACCACAACATCTGTAATAAAGTATTATTTTCCATCTTTACACAGACAACATCATAAAGTATTTCTTTTAGTCTAAACCACAATTCTTGTAGAGGTCTAAAAGGTTTTATGCTGTATATTAAAAAGCCAAAATAAAAACCAAATGATTTGGGCGAACCATGAGCTAATTTGCAAATACAAAGTTAAAGTTCTTCTCTTCATTTTATGTCTAAATCAATTTTCAATCGCTTTAACATTTCAATATTTTTTCTTTGTGGACACTCTGGGATTAAGAAAATAAATCCCCTAAATAAACTCATCACACCTTATTTGACATGAAGGAAGCTGTGCGGTCCTGGGGACCTCAGGACTGTGCCTATCCCCTAGAAAACGATTTTGCTTCAAAGGACATAATATGTGGTATTAGAAGTTAGTAAATGTGGAGAATTTAGAGGATCTAATGTGAAAATTAGTAAAGTCAGAGAGCACTGGCAGAGGAAAACACCTTGGAAATCTGTGACCCCCACACACTTTTGACATTGCAAATCCAGGAGATGGAGCACAGAGAGGCAAAATTACAATAAAATAGTGGGCAGCAATCACTACACCCAGGGCTTAAACCCAGACCTCTTAATTTTCACCCAAATGGGCTTTTGTCTAGAGGTATTCAATTTCTTATTGGAAACCGTTGGGGCCAAATGCTTTGGATTCTTAATGTCTCAGAGTTGAGTATAAGCTGTGCATATTCTCGACTTCATAGCATCCCTACTAGGATCTGAGCTAATATTCCATAAATAAATGTTAACATTTCTGCAATGAAACACATAGGTATTTACACTAAGTGGGATAAACTGAAAATTGAAAACCTCTTATCAGTTCAGTTTGGGTTCTGTTTCTCATGAGTTTATTGCCAAACTGACAGAAACAGAACACTTTCCCTGGGATTTTGGAACTCGAAACAGGGGATTCGGGACCCTATACATTTCTTACTCAGAAATGTCTTCTAATCCCTGACCACAGTTTTCTCTTTTTTTCACACTGTTCTGAATTCTAGTTCCATATAGAGTATCTTTAAGAAAAATCTTGTTTCGTCTTTTCTCTTTTCTAGTATCTCTTTTCCCCTCATACTCTATAACAATGACTACAAATGGTACTTAGTTGCTTTTTTGTTCAACTTAATGTATGCAACATGGTTCTAATGAGAAAATAGGTGAGTTGATGTTTAGAGATGCCCTAGATACCGGACTTCACACATAAAGTGGGGACCCTATACTGAAATGCACTTTTAACACTAACAAGGCTTGGTCTTCAGATGCTGGGGCAGCTTAAATGAAGAATCAGGGTAAAAATCTGTGGAAAGCACTCAGTGATTAAATGATGCAATGATTTTACATGACTCAGGGGTCACACAGGTATAGGAAGATCAAATCTGCCATATGTAATGGAAGTTTAATTATAAAAAATAAGAACAGTGAGGACTAACCTTCACCATTGTTACACTATGGTGCACATATGGGCATTTGGGGTCCCATTACAATGGAATGGAGGGTCTATGAAGGGGAAGAGCACTCACTATGTCTCTGCTGTAGATTTTTAAAGTTCTCGGTTAATTATTCCAAGTTTTTGTGAGATATTAAAATTCTAGTTTAATATTTGATTTTAAAAAAGAGCCTATATGGGACTTCCTTGGTGGTGCAGTGATTAAGAATCCGCCTGTCAATGCAGGGGACATGGGTTCGAGTCCTGGTCCGGAAAGATCCCACATGCCGTGGAGCAACTAAGCCTGTGTGCCACATCTACTGAACCTGTGCTCCAGAGACCATGAGCCACAACTACTGAGCCCTTGTGCCACAAGTACTGAAGCCCGCATGCCTAGAGCCCGTGCTCCGCAACAAGAGAAGCCACCGCGATGAGAAGCACGCACATCACAATGAAGAGTAGCCCCCGCTCGCCATAACTAGAGAAAGCCCACGTGCAGCAACAAAGACCCAACGCAGCCAAAAATAAATAAATAAAATAAATAAACACTAAAAAAAAGAGCCTATAATTTTTTTTATATTCCTTTTCCACTTTTTCTAAAATTCCCAATACACTTAACACTCAATTAATTGGTCCTGGTTTTTGTGGAAGACATTACAAATTCACCAGCCTGTCCTATACTCCTCTTTCTGCAGGTCCCTGGAAGTTACACTTCTCCACTCCCTTGAAGTGGGGTGTGGTTATATAACCAGTTTTGGGCAATGATACATAGGAGAAAAGTCAGGTGTCTTTTCTGGGTAAAGCATTTCAAAGGCAAAGCATAACCCCTGTTCTCACTCACACTGTCTCAGCAGATTCCTGTATTTAGATGTCAGCAACATCAGAGGCTGGAGTCTCTCCCAGCCTGGATCCCTGAGTGACTTGGTGGAACGCAGCAGTTTTCTTCTTCCCTCTCTAAGACCAATCTGGCACTGACCTTTAGCCAGACTGAAAATTAGCTTGTTGCTTTAAGCTATGTAGATTTTTCAGACTGTGGGGTTATTTCAGCATAATCCAGGACATCTGACTGGAAAAATAATTTCTCTACCAAATGACTGTTTATCCAACCATCACTCTGACTCTGGACTTTCTCAAAGTCTTTTAAATCCGTATTCTAAATGCCAACACCTAACAGATGACCTTGGTCTTTGAGGTGAATATATAAAATACTGGTACAATCCCCTCAGATGCTCTGGTAAACTACAGCCCCAAAGTAAAAATCTTTCAAGACTATTAGGATATAGCCATATTTACATAACAATGTTGTATCCACAGATCCACAAATATTGAGGGTTAATGGCATATTTTTTTCCTCCAATTTTTTAACTGGTTGTAGCAGTTAAGCATTGTAGTGACTTGTTCAAAATAGAGATTCTGGAAAAGCATGAGAAGTGAAGTATCATGTGAGAAAAGCCAACTCTTGTACATGATTTAGAAGAAAGTATATTGATATTATAGAACAAAATCAGCATATCTAAAATCCAAAAATTGGAATATTGGAAAATGCAATAAAATTGCATTAGAACTTCAGTGGTATATGTGTGCCTGTGTTTGTGTGTGTGTGTGTGTGTGTGTGTGTGTGTGTATGATTAGCAAAGATTTTTAAATGGTTTCAACGTGAATTCAGATTTGTTGAAATTCAGTTTTTCCCTTACATAGTGATCTGAAATGAAATTTTTGAAAAAATAACCTTGAAAGTCTCAATATTAATATGAGCAATGAGAAAACTAAAAGGTGAAACAATATATTTATATATATGACTGTTTTCAGTTATAGGAAAGGAGCTAAATCAATGGAAAAGATAAATTTTTCAGTCTTACAACATATTTTTAAAATCAGTTAATTATCATTTTTTAAAAAAATAGGAAACAAACTGTACAATTTGTGAAACTAAGGTTTATTTTAAAGTATCATTATAAACAGATATACTTTTCAATCTGTAAAGTGGGTATAATAAGTTCCTCTTAAAGGTGGTTGAGGTTCAGATGAAATAAAATTTGTAGATTATTTTGCAATGAGAAATCAATTTACGACTGAATATAAGATATGGTTTTAATTTTCTATTTTCCTTGCTGACAATTTTAATGTAATTCAATATGTTTTCCTCATCAATCTGCCTCTTTTATGTAAGGAATGTACTTCTTCATATTAACTACAGACACATTCAGGGTTTGGACTTGTCAAGTTGTACCAGGCAAGCTGAGTTAACCCTTATCCCGGCTAACCCGAGTTTAGCAAAATGAGGTTTGTAGATATGAAAATCGAACTACTTTATTCCAAAACCCAAACTTGATTATCGGCTTTTTCAAGAACACACACCGCATCCAATTTATCACACATTTCACTGACCACTTGGATACAAATACGAAAATGTAATTGTAATTACAATTAAAAAAATTAGAATTCTTCAGTTTCTCTGTGGTTATATTTTATTAATTGCTGCGTACAAGGAGTCAATTATGTGAGCAGACATGATGCTGTAAAATTTTTAAACAAAATCAACATTTTCTCCAAGCTCATGAGAATATTTCTATGAGCCTG